>NW_017802425.1:257677-262857 GCF_001625305.1 Branchiostoma belcheri | reverse complement strand
CAGTAATACATTTGCTATAACACAGCCAAAAAACTCAAATAAAACCATTCTAAAAGCCTGTATCACAATAATTTAAAAAACGCCTAGGGGTATTTGCCCACTGTACCTCCATACCAAATTTCAGGACCTTAGGCCCTAAAATGAAGAAGCTGAATCCATTTAAAGATATGGCAGGAGGAGGAGGAGGAGAAGAAGAAACATCAGAAAAAGCAATATGGTTTCACCACACCACTTCGTGGTGTGGTGAACCCATAATTATACATGTAAGACTTGACATTTATAAAAATTTATCCCCAACATCTTGATATGCTTTCACATTGAATTTCCCACAATTTGGTTACATCCATGTATTGGCAGAAAATGCCCCAGTTTCGAAACATTACTGTAACTTTATTTTGATAACAATACAGATAACAATACATTTTGTACATGCATTTCTGCATGATGTTTTCTCTAAAATTAATCTGCATTGTAACATGCAAGTCGACATTGTTAGCAGAATCAATAAAAAACTGACTTGGACTATGGGCCTGACAAAGCAAGTTGACCAATTGGATAGAATAGAAAAGAGCCTACCAAATTATCATAGGGAATACCTACACTGGATAATTCATACAAATATGCTAAATCTTGCACTTAGCCTATAGAGTTCATACATTAGAAGTTGTCCATGTCTTGAGATATGATTATCTATTGTTTAAATATTGTCTGTTACCTGGAATGTTAGCTGGAATTTTAAAGCTGCAGCTGAAGATTTCAACCTAACTTCTTTTACAGGTAGATTTTTGTGCATTAAATTGGTTTTAATTCAGTTTGTTTTGCGACAAATCAATAAATAAAATTTTAGTTCATGTCAATTTAAACCCCTCCCCCTCTAAAACATTTCCCATCAAACAAGTCATGTACTACTGTGTATCTAGAGTTTCAGACCAATCATCCTTGCATAAACATTAACATAATGCTTCTACTTATTCAAGGAGAGTGAAATGTCATCACACAAAACAGAATAAAATGAACAAAATCATAGTGCATAAACTACAAGTTTAACGATAATTACACTTCCAGTTGAGCTTTCATTCTACTGGTAAAATTGTTTATCTGTGACAGGAAATTTGGTGCAAATGTAGCAGCATACCCTTTGATCTCAATCATGCATTGCTATATTTCTTCTGAAGGAAGTCTTAGATATTAAGCATACCTGTACCTTACTGCAACATTCTCCACAATAAAATTGGAAGTCCCGGTTAAAGGTTTATACTATCTTAATATGTACAAAATTATCTCATGAACATCATTTGGTTACTGTTAACTGTACACTGTATGTGAGTTACATTTGAGATACATATGTCAATAAATCATGATATTATTTGATTAGCCTTTAACATAGCAGATGTACAAAAATACAGTGTACATTGTAAATACCTTTGATTCTTTGTTTCAAAACTTTGTTATCATATAATGCTAACTAGATAGGAGCCAGTTTTTATACCAGTTAGGACCACACATACATGTACATGTAGTCAATATGCATAACCTTACAGGTTGTAGATTACAATCAAGTTGTAACATTAGTACTACATGTATTTGGTTCAGTATTACAAGTATTGCTTTGTTCCAGTCTCAAGATTAAGATGCACATGTTAGAGCAAATATATGACAAATTATTACAGTCTCATGCAGAAAAATACCTTCACCATAAAATATGTTTCCTTGATATACTACAAGCTCTGTTTATTATATAACAACTATGTTAGATACATAGACCTTCACTGCAACATTTTACGTCACACAAAATTTTAATGTAAATCTCTATCATTCTTTTTCAACATTTCTTTGTCATTTCACTGCAAGAAATGTGTGGTAGTCCTTCACAATTGAGAAGATCACAATTGCCTTCTAGATGGAACAACTTTCCCTTCTGACAATGGCATTTACCACTGTCTTGCTGCAACTGAGTGCTTCTTGTTGTACATGTGTACTTTAAACAACACCAAACAAATGTCTCTACTTGTCCTTCTTCCCATCAACCCCTGAAGAGGCTTTCTCGTTGGTGTTGTTGAGCTCGTCCAGTTGGCGTGGTCCATCCGACTCTTTTTCCACACTGTCAGATACGCCCTTTGCTGCCAAGTACTTGTTCACAACTTCCTCCCAGTCAACTACATCCTCGATGCGCTGTGGTCCAGAGTGGGTAGCAGAGGCCAAGTACGGTCCTGAAAATCATAAACAACATTATCCTAAGCATGGAGATGGTAAGACTCTTATTCACAATATCTCAGCAAGGAGAAAACAAAAATTTTGATTTGAATGTTCATGACAATTATGTCGTAGGGGAGTCTTGGTCAAAACATTCTGATACAACGCATGAGTTACTTCAGAATGAATTAAACACAACACGCACACCTACAATGTATTAAAAGCATTGATCAACAAGCTAACTTTGTAGTGTCTGTACAGCTAACTTGTAGTGTCTGACGTGTACAGCTAACGTTTTTTTTTTAGAAATCTAGATACTCTGAAGCAAAGGCTTTCTGAGATTGTCACTGTTTATACTCCTTACCTCCCCCACTTGCAGCAGCTTGTCCTGGACAGACATGGTATCAAACATGCAACAACATTTTACAATTATGAAAATAAAGTTCATACTCTTAGTGAACAATGTAACATTCTATTTTGACCTTCCCTGACCCGAAAAGGCTTTGCACCTGTTTTGTATTGGTTATAGGATTAGGCAGTAGGGAGACAGTTAAGAAAAACAAACCCAGAAGATGTACAGCACAATGATGCATCAGTGTACTCTAAATATCGCTAGGCCATGAAATAGGGTGATTGTGGAGATACGATCAAACATTGAGTCAGACTTTTTATCATACTTCCAATCCTTCAGTAGTCTCCTGTGTACACTGTGACTATTTTCTTGAATGCTCACCATAGACAGGTTTGATCATGATGATTGCATTAAATTTTGATTTGATTGAACTGAAACGTGTTAGACAGTACAATGTACATTGTACGTTATGTTGGAGACAAGTTTTAGTGTTCGTACCTTCTGGTCCAACCTGTGTACTCCGCTTCTTCAGTCCACGAAAAAACCCTGCTCCTCCCGAGTGTTGCAGAACGTCAACTGACCGTGCATCTGAGATGCCATCTTGGTCGTCATCTTCTTGCATGTACTCGTGCATCTGTGGGCTGCAGAGACGGCCTGCGAAAAACACACCGGTAAAAATTGTCACACCACCCAACCACAGTAACATTAGGAATATAATGCAAACTGTCATGATGATAAAATCATTTGAGATCACTCACAAGCACTCAGGTCATTGTAAAAGTAAAAGGAAATTTTGCACAACTTACACTTGACTTTGTAGACCAGCCTTAAGTAAGAGAACATCTTGGTAATCAGGTTCAACGGTGACGGCGCTGATGAGGTCTTGTTCATGTTGCGAATGAGTTTTGCACGTCCAAATTTCCACTCAATATCTGACTGCGCCTGAATCCGCTGATATGTGTCAGACATCATAGCGATGAGAAGGTTGATCAGTACAATAATTGCAACCATCATGTAAGTGCCAAACACCATCTTCACAAAGAACAGGGTAAACGATGGATGCCGTGTACTCAGTGTTGGGAGATTATCAGGTTCTATCAGCCCAAACAATGAGAAGAATAGAATTTCAAATGTTTTGTCAGGAGTTTGGATAGTGTATGTCTGGTCAATGGACCCGTCCCCGGGGCTGACCGTGTTAACTTCGTACACCGGCTGGTAAACTGCAGCCAGATGGAGGGTGAAACCTGCCATGAAGATGAGCAGAATGACCAAGAAGCGAACCATGTCTTTCATTAAGTCTCTGATGATGATTGCCCAAGGTCCAAACAGGTGGTGGAAAGACAGGAACTCTAGAAACTGCACAAAACTCAGGAGTAAAGCAAATCCTAGTAGTTGGTTTCGAACTGACAGACAGTCAAGTCTGGTGTTTCCGGTAAATGCTAATGCTAAAAGGTGGCAGAATGCAGCTATTGCACAGATTGCTATGATGATGATCTTGATCCAACCTAGACCTTGTCTGTCTCCTGGATTGGTCAGTTCTGAGACCAGATTCCCCGACATCCATGCTAATAACAGCCACTCGTTCCAGTTAGGCATCAGGTTGTTCAGGTTATTGGCGAGCGGGTATATAGGAGCTACAATCATGATCACGAATAACCCAATCTGAAAGAAGTGGGACGTTATGTAGCTCATCAGTTTGATTGCAGGTACTTTGTTGTACCGGTGGCCCAGTGGGATGGAGAACGCCACCCACACAGGAGGACAGATCAGAAAACCTAAGAACAGAAGCATGATCTTCCAGCTGGCCCATGTCTTCATCGCTCCCATCCACACGTCTGTCAGATACTTCTGTACCGCGGGATGGGCCACCACGTCCTTCTGTGCACATTCAATCAGGACGTCGAGAAATGGCGTGCTGCGGCAGTCCATGGAGCGTAGGAGTGAGCCAGCACTGTTATTGCTAGAGGCAATAGCGAGGAGTTCTGTGGCCATCTCCTCACAGTACTTGGCAGCATTCATCAGATCCTTTGCTCTTTCCTGTGGGAAAACAAAACAGCATTTGAGCAATTCAGTACTCAAGGCTGCAAAGTAACAAGTGTAACTTTGGCAAAGCAAACCTCCAGCTTCTCAGTTGGGAATGGAAGAATCTCCCCCACAAGTAATATTCTGACCTTACCTTTTCCTTGAAGGAAAGGAGCTCAAAACTCTTGGACAACTTGGCAGCAGTGTCGACAGGAGCTGGTGAAACCAGCACAAACTCCTCAATGCACTGGTTGTCCCTCATTTTCCCACACACCATCAGATCAAACACAAACTGCAAAGGCAAAGTGACAAAAAACATGATTAGGCATAAAATTTTATGTCACTGCCCAGATTGTAACCTATTGTGCAAATTCCCATGTATTAGTTGATGTGTTTTAATTTTTTAGTATTACTACACCAAGTGCTATTATTGAATCAGCGATCGCTCTTTCTTATAACTATACACATTGACAGCCTTGTGATAGGAGCCTGCAAAGTTTCAGGATTTGTTGGTTTAAACCTAGCAAAGAAACATTCTTTTGAGAAGCAGACTGTGCATGAAGTCAATGACTGTGATTACATACAATCGCAAGTCATAATGTCTGCTTTAGCC
>NW_017802425.1:255966-257657 GCF_001625305.1 Branchiostoma belcheri | reverse complement strand
ACAGCTGTCTGTGCATCAGCCTGGACGCCAGGGTAGTTGAGCAGGACCCTCACGAGGCCCTCGTGTCCAGACTGAGACGCCAGATGGAGCGGGGTAAACCCATACTGCAGGGAGAACATGTGACATTAAAGCTAACAACTTTTTGCAGGGACTTAAGTCCAGTGCCCTAAAGATGTACAAAATGTAGGCACATACTAAATACTGTTGATATTACATACATGTAGATGGTGGTCATCATTACTCTAAAGTACAAAAGTTACAGCTAGGAGCAAATAGAAATCCTACTGTACATGAATCACATGTGTGTAGTTCATCACCTCACTTGCAATGACAAAGTGCTTCACTAGGGGTCCCCGCTGACTTGTATGCATTCATCTCACAAGTAAAATCATTGAGATTATAAGACAATATCAAAAAAAATATCAGAGCCAGGGTGATATGTTATAGTAAAACTGAAAGAATGGGTTATACAATGTTTACCTATGTGGTAAATGTATTCTATACAAGTCATTTTCAATAGAAACATGACATGATGATACATTCAGCACCAAGGACATAACCACATACATATATAACACTTAATGTAACATGAATTGTCCTGCCTTTTGTACTTAAATGCTTACAAGAACAAATCAAATTACTGTCATGTATCTCAACAATTCATAATTCATGTGCCCAAGTGTGTCCAATACAACACAAGAGTTTTATGTCCACCTACCCCACACCGATATGTTGTAATCATGCGAATTTGTTGATATGCGCAATGCTGTATATGGACAATCTTGTCTTGCAAACTAACAGATGAAGCTATTGCTAAGAAGTGCCCTTACAGTACCTCTACTTCCTTAGAGGAATCAGTTGTCATTGGCTGCTCACTCTTCACTGTTGCCGGGACTGACTGGAGCATCTCTCGCACAAAGTCAACCTGGCCAAACATGGCCGCCACATGAAGAGCAGTCATTCCAGTCTGAGGATCAAAGCACACAATACAGCAAGTTAAAATCAAAAGCAATAATCAATATTATTAAAGCAACTTCTTATGGTTGCAAGTACAAGTACTACGTAAATCTAGAATGCTGTAGGAAAAAAGACATGTACATTGTCAAGGATATTCACAGGTAAAACAAAAAGATGTAACTACCAGGTTTTACCTGACACAATTATTTGTGTTAGCACCATACATGCTGATACATGTATGTCAGAGAAACACTAAAAGAATGGGTTATACATTTCTATCATGATATGTATTTTATACAAGTCATTTTGAACAAAAAATTATCTTGCTGACGTTGATAATACATTCAGCACCAAGGGCATAACCACACATACAAGAATGGACTGCTAATTGTACTTTAAAGCTTGCAAAAACAATTCAGAATCATACTGATTCCTTTCCCACCTTTGTACTGGGTGTCTTGAGGTCAGCTGCCCCTCGGAGTGAGTCCAGCACGTTGGTGTGGTCCGACTTGGCGGCGAGGTGAATGGGGGTCATGCCCTCTCCATTCTCATCAGTGGCAGAGGCGCCGTTGTCAGCAAGGGTCTTCACCACCTCCTTGTGCCCACCTTCAGCTGCCAGGTGGAGAGGAGTGGAGGCGTTGATCTGCCAAAGAGAGATGTGTTCAAAGAATTGCAGAAAGCTCCATGGCCACTCATGGAAGGAAACATACACAGGTACATTTCTTGTTTCATAA
>NW_017802425.1:245911-255946 GCF_001625305.1 Branchiostoma belcheri | reverse complement strand
GGTACCTCAAGCTATAGATCTATGCACCATATAATGATTCACTTATTATCTATTAAAAGGCACAGATTGGAAAGTTGATAGCTTGTATGAATATGTGCACACCACCTACCTTAGTCTCAAACTTGGGAGATGCCCCACTCTCCACCAAGAGCTTCACAACATTCAGAAACCCTGCCTTGGCTGCAAAGTGGAGAGAAGTCCATCCATTCTGAAGGAAACAGAAGAAATGTACATGTATATGGGATACATGATTGCACAGTTTGTCAGCGTTCTGTCATTCTTTATTCAAGAAAACAACCTAAATGTAGATTACAGATGGACAACGTAAAACTTCATCCAAGAATGGTTAACTACATTGTAGCATGATGATAGTTCATTACAGCAACCCTTTCCCTCTGACTTTTTTTTGTGTCTTGATGATACAGGCATATGTAGAAATGCTTTTAATTAAGCCAAAATATAAGATTCCCGACTAACCTTATCAAACACATTAATGTCTGACCCTTGACCCAGCAGTAGAGCGACCATGTCCAAGTGCCCGTTGGCCGCGGCCAGGTGCAGGGCCGTGCGGCCGCGCTTGTCCTTGATGTGCAGCTGAGTTGTGGACTTACTCAGCAGCAGGCCAACCACAGATGTGTGGCCATTTGCTGCAGCCAGATGAAGGGGGATTGAACCCTGATGCAGAAGAAAAAGAAATGTTACTTCTTTCATTGTCTGCTAGGCTTCTACTGGATCAATATTTTTGTTAGTTAACTTTCTATATACATCACATGTACATTGGTCATGAATGACTTCTCACACCTTAGCCCTTTCATCCAAACCATTCATTCATTCATTCAAACCAAAGAGCACAGTTTTAGAGGGAAAAAAAACATTGCACACTGAAGTGGGTCCACCATTGGGGTTTTATTTCCCAAACTCATCTGGCCAATTATTCTCCCTATTTGGATACATTTCACTGTGTTTGAACCTGCGTTAGTTTAAAGTGGAGACTAGAGAAGGTGACTGACCTGTACAGCTGTCTGTGCATCAGCCTGGACGCCAGGGTAGTTGAGCAGGACCCTCACGAGGCCCTCGTGTCCAGACTGAGACGCCAGATGGAGCGGGGTAAACCCATACTGCAGGGAGAACATGTGACATTAAAGCTAACAACTTTTTGCAGGGACTTAAGTCCAGTGCCCTAAAGATGTACAAAATGTAGGCACATACTAAATACTGTTGATATTACATAGATGGTGGTCATCATTACTCTAAAGTACAAAAGTTACAGCTAGGAGCAAATAGAAATCCTACTGTACATGAATCACATGTGTGTAGTTCATCACCTCACTTGCAATGACAAAGTACTTCACTAGGGGTCCCCGCTGACTTGTATGCATTCATCTCACAAGTAAAATCATTGGGATTATAAGACAATATCAAAAAAATATCAGAGCCAGGGTGATATGTTATAGAAAAACTGAAAGAATGGGTTATACAATGTTTACCTATGCGGTAAATGTATTCTATACAAGTCATTTTCAATAGAAACATGACATGATGATACATTCAGCACCAAGGACATAACCACATACATATATAACACTTAATGTAACATGAATTGTCCTGCCTTTTGTACTTAGATGAAGCTATTGCTAAGAAGTGCCCTTACAGTACCTCTACTTCCTTAGAGGAATCAGTTGTCATTGGCTGCTCACTCTTCACTGTTGCCGGGACTGACTGGAGCATCTCTCGCACAAAGTCAACCTGGCCAAACATGGCCGCCACATGAAGAGCAGTCATTCCAGTCTGAGGATCAAAGCACACAATACAGCAAGTTAAAATCAAAAGCAATAATCAATATTATTAAAGCAACTTCTTATGGTTGCAAGTACAAGTACTACGTAAATCTAGAATGCTGTAGGAAAAAAGACATGTACATTGTCAAGGATATTCACAGGTAAAACAAAAAGATGTAACTACCAGGTTTTACCTGACACAATTATTTGTGTTAGCACCATACATGCTGATACATGTATGTCAGAGAAACACTAAAAGAATGCCTCTGAATGGGTTATACATTTCTATCATGATATGTATTTTATACAAGTCATTTTGAACAAAAAATCTTGCTGATGTTGATAATACATTCAGCACCAAGGGCATAACCACACATACAAGAATGGACTGCTAATTGTACTTTAAAGCTTGCAAAAACAATTCAGAATCATACTGATTCCTTTCCCACCTTTGTACTGGGAGTCTTGAGGTCAGCTGCCCCTCGGAGTGAGTCCAGCACGTTGGTGTGGTCCGACTTGGCGGCGAGGTGAATGGGGGTCATGCCCTCTCCATTCTCATCAGTGGCAGAGGCGCCGTTGTCAGCAAGGGTCTTCACCACCTCCTTGTGCCCACCTTCAGCTGCCAGGTGGAGAGGAGTGGAGGCGTTGATCTGCCAAAGAGAGATGTGTTCAAAGAATTGCAGAAAGCTCCATGGCCACTCATGGAAGGAAACACACACACTCAGGTACATTTCTTGTTTCATAAGTAGCCTAGGATAACTTACTGCCAAAACAACTGGCTTACGGCTTTCTTATTGGCTCCCACACTAACTCAATAAAGAGGATTTTCCTTCAAGTTTGCATTCTACATACAAGTTATATCTCTGACTTGCATTTGTAACTACACCATTAAAAGAATCCTGGCACTTTACTGACAGTACCTTGTTCCTTGCTGAGCAGACCCCAACTCTGTCAAACTTCAGCAGCTCTTTGATCACAGCCACACTACCCTTGAAGGCAGCAATGTGGGCACAGGTGTTCCCTTCCTACACAGGAGAAACAGAAAGTTCCAAATATCAACAGAATTGCAAGGTTAGGCAAACTACAGGATACAGTCTAGATTGTAATGTTACATGTATATCATTAAGATGAAAGCCATTATTATTATACTGGGTGTAATAATGTTATCTATTTTCATAAATCTAACACAAGAAATCACAACTTGATATTGATTTGTAGGCTGAGACATACTGCATTAGCCATGTTGACCAGCTCTGGCTTGTAGTTTAAGAACATCTGCACAACTTCAGAGTGGTCATTCTCTGCTGCCAGATGGAAGGGTAGTTTGTCCATGCTGGTTAGAAATTAGGTAACAATAAATGGTTATTACTCATAGTCATAAATTGACCAATTAATTTTGGTGATGAAAGCAAGCAACCTGCTAAAGTCCAGTAGTGCTAACATTGCTAACAAATTCCAGTCTCCGAGCTGCTTACCGTATCCACAAAGTTGGCGTCTGCCTTCATGTCCAGCAAAGTCTTACAGACTGACAGCTGACCATTCTGGGCTGCCATGTGGAGGGGTGTTCTCTTGGCCTGGAAAACAAGCAAAATTATTAACAATTACCATGAAATAAAAAAAATATTCCTAAAATATGTTTTTTTTTTTCATTTGAAGTACACACAGTTGAATACTTCAGATGGGATGTCATCCTAAAATATGCGAACACAATACTCTTTTTAGAAGTGCTACATGTATGCACGTAAGTCATAACATTGTACATTCAGGATTTTGTGCAGGCATCCTGAAGATTACAACTCTTCCTTACCAGTGTCAGAGCATCTAAGGTTGCCCCATGTGTTTCGATCAGGAGTTTGACCAGTTCAACATAGCCATTCATGGCTGCCAGGTGCAGGGGAGTGATGCCCATCTTGGACTTGGCATTGACGAAGGCCTTGTGCCACAGGAGCACATCCGACACCTCCATATGGCCGTTCTCGGCAGCAAGATGGAGGGCCGCTTTTCCATGCTGGAGACAAAATATGATTTAAACTTACATTCGAATTTAAAACTTTTGAAGTGAAATCATGAGTATGCAAAAGAATGAAAATATTTATTCATGTTTTATATTACATATACATGGTTTTTATTTGTCTCATTGATATGGTACAGAGTGGCAAGACTGTCAGGACTGGTTCTACACATACCTCATCAAAGACATCCACTCTGGCATGGTTCTGTAGCAGGATCTTCACAATAGACAGGTGACCCTGCTCACTGGCCACCAGCAGTGGGGACCAGCCATTCTGAAAACAAGAAGATTGACCTTTACCATCACAGGAAACCAGCTACGTGAAAACAGAAATCATGAGATACTACATTAAGGACTGAATATATTCAATGTTAACTGTACAATTATAGTTTCACAGACTCCAATATAATTCCTGTACATTACAGTGTACATGTAAGTTAGTGTATATGACAAACCTTGGCCTGTTTGTTGACAGCATGTTGCACCTTGTGAGCCCCTATGTTCTTGACCATCTCCTGTAGAACATCTTCATTCCCGGCTCGGGCGCAGTAGTGCATCGGAGTCTCCTGGGTCTGTGGGATGAAGAAAGTGTACAATCTAATTACTAAAGGAGGACTAGGATTTAATACCTAAAACAAGTAAGCTTAAAGGATTGTTTCATTTGTCACTTGTATTTGCTATTACATGTAGACAAGACAAAGAAAAGAGCCATACCAGTTTGGTTGCCATATTGACATCACCATCATACTCCAGTAACATCTGCATGATACGGATATCCTCCCCCTCAAAGTGACACATGTCCTTAGTGGTCTCTGCTCCATAGTGCACAGGAGTTTCACCTTCCTGTAATATGTAACAACACAGTTATATCAACTATATGCACATACGTTGTAGAAATTACATATGTGTAGCAAAACTGGCCAATACACAACTTTTGTATAATTCGTATGGGTCTGAGAAAAATGTCATACTTTTACAATTTTACCCTTAAAATGACCAGTCTTTACGATGCCAGAATGTAACTTTTGGCAGTTTGTTTGTTTGTTTGTTTGTTTATTTAAATGCAACAGTGCATAACAAGTGGTAAACGTGGTAAACTCTCCCAAGAAGCCCTGGAACTAGCCTATTTCACGCTTATTCGTCCTAAGCTGGAATATGCTTCCATCCTACTAACTTTTGGCAGTTGGTAATACTATCAACATTACATGTACATGATCATTGTTTTTACCCAATGGCATCTGAAAATAGGTTAACTCAAAAGTAATCTATTATATAATTTTTTTTTCAAATCAAGAATGATAACAGTAGATGTACATGTACATACATTTGTTTGTGTGTTGATACAGATAACAGCATCCACCCGAGTCTTCTCATTGACCAGGAAGTTGATGATGGCACTGACCAACTCCCAGTGGCAGTACCGCACAGCAATGTGCAATGGATTTTCTCCCATCTACACAAAATCAGAACGCTAAAATGAATTTCTGCAACAAGTTGCATGTAACACTACAAAGTCCATACATACTCCATGGTTAATACAATGCTTGTCCGGACACAATACTGAAAAAAGTGTTTGCTAATTTAATCGATAAATTATACAGATTAGTCAAATATTTCAGTCTAAGCTAGTTTGTTAGTTTAATCTTTATTGCCACTTCCCACTTGATAGAAAACAACTTTCCCAGTCCTCTGATCAGATACCCAGGTGACACAGTACCGCCTGTGTTGCCACTGTATAAAAGGCTACTACATGTATGCCCTTCCAACCTAAAGTTTTAGATCAGTTTCCTTGCTCCCCGTCCCCGGCTCACCTTTGACTGCATCATCAGGTCCCCTCCGTCCTCCATCAGGGCCTGCATCATCTTGATGTTACCATGGCGAGCAGCGATGTGCAGGGCTGTCTCTCCGTCCTGGAACAGATGCAAGGCAAGTTTTTTTTTCAGTTTTTTTTTTTCTTGGTTTTTCCAATTTCTTGTGTTGGAAATTACAGTAAAGCATGCTTCATAGAAACTTCAGTTAAGTTTTTTTCATTAACTCATCAACATTTTAGTCATACCGGAGCACATCAAGTTTTCACCGGTACCTCTCAGATCAAGTAAAATAGTGACTGTCATATTTCACTCATACACATGCAAATTATATTGTTTGACTCCTGAATTAAAGTTTGGCACCAAATTTGTTGAATGCAAGGATTACCAACTACAACATATCAGCATGACCTATCCAGGACAAGCGAAATACCAGTTCAGCACCAAGGACAGGTACATGATGTACAGCACTTTTTTATATAGATTGTCAGCAAATGTTCAAAATACTTACAGTAAGGCCACAGCAATTTAATTTCTTGGTTAACGGATTCGCCGCTTCATTTTTTTCTGATTTGCAAATAAAAATAAAAATTCAGAATCAACTGCAAAATGCTCATACAAATGTATTTTGCCCTGAACAGTTGAAAACAGTCCTTTTCTTCCTAGTTGTTACAATTATTCCATATTTCAATGCAGTGGTATCATTAAAAGTTCAAAATTCATTGTTTAAATTTTGAACCAGCCTGGTGTGTTGACTTCATGGCTCCTATCGTACCATTTTGGGCCATAATAGGATGCCTAGGCCTGTTTTTATTTATTTTTTTTTTCGCCCGCCCGCTCCATTATTTTAATAGAAAAATCCGTTAACCAAGAAATTAAATTGGTGTGGCCTAAAGGGAGAGAAAACAGCAGGAAGTTGTGTGTACACGTAACATGTGCACATGTTACTGACTGAGTGTACATTCTCACCTCTTGCGGTGCATTGACCTCCGCCCCAGACTTGAGAAGCATCTCTGCCACCTTGTCTCCTTCCTTCACACGAGCTGCGATGTGGAGGGGAGTCTCCAGATTCTGGAACAGTGTAGGTACATTGTGTATGCAGAAAAGACCATTTCAAGCCCTGCTGTGACACTCATAAAACAGAGTGGGCCATGCTAACAAACATGCTCTAATTCCTCTATAATGGCAATATTTCATTGAGGTGTGCACACTCACCTTTCCTCCTCGGATGCCAACTTGAGCACCAAACCCCAGCAGTGTCTGTACCACCATGGGCTTACAGAACTGCACAGCTATGTGTAGGGCTGTGTAGTTGTCCTGGCAAAATGACATGTACCATGATCATTCATGATGTTGATGAGGTTATACACAAAGGCATGCTAGATATCAGTGAGAGCAATTATTTGAATTATTGAAACAAATGCCGCAAGATCTACTGTAAACAAATCATGAATTATGAAATCATGAAATGATTTTTTATACTCATTCTGTACAATCGCAAGATATTATCATCATTAAATAAAATTACTTGACATTCACATTTTTGGTAGTTAATATATGGTTATGAATCCTACAGAAAAATTCAGAATTTCTCAGTTCACCTTTGTCCTTGCATCCACCACTGCACCCTTCTGTAGCAGGGCCTTCACTACTGCAGTGTGACCTCTCTTGGCTGCAGCATGTAAGCACACTGCACCAGCCTAAACAAAACAGTTTTCATTAATCAATTTTCATTTTTGGAAAAAAGAAGGCAAATCAATAGAAATGTTGATGTCTGAGAAGAGAAAAAGAGCTCAATTTTTTTAAACAGATGATGTTGATCCGTGCAACTAATGTTATACAGTAATAAAGTTAATGTTATATTCTCCTACCTTGTTAGGCATGTGAAGTGGAACTCCTTTCTTCAGGAAGGTGAGGGCTGTCTCAGGGTGACCACATTGGGAGGCTATGTGCATCAGAGTGCTGCCATCCTATGAAGAGACAAAGAACATAGAGGATTACTGTAAACAATGATTATGTTTAGGTAAAGACAGCAACTTTGACGCATCCCGCAATTTAATGGAAGCGGTTTTGAAGTCATTATATTAACAACATAACTTTGTGTTTTTTATACTGTTTTATGACCTTAACCCGTTTTATCAACTGAGGACAAATTCAAAGACTTCTAAACATTCAAACATAAAATCCCATCTTAGGGTGTCAAATGCTTGAACATCTGAAGTCCTACCTTCGTCCTTGCCAAGACAGAGGCCTTGAATTTGTCCACCAACACCTCCACCACGTTAGTCTGGCCTTTCTCTGCAGAGATGTGCAGCGGGGATCTGTCCAGCTGGGGAGAAGGGTGGAATATATAGAAAGTTGACTTGAATGTTGTGGTCAACAATGTTGCAAGCCTGCATTGCTACTTTCTTGAGGTTTGATATCATCATATGCCACCTCCATTAGTGTTTACTGAAGCATCAGATTCTAGACATAAAACAAACAAGGATGAAAACTACATTGCTCAGTATCTGACCTTGTCCACGATATTGGCATCAGCCTTTGCTGTCTGTAGGTATTTGATCATCGCCTCATCTCCCTCAAATGCTGCAATGTGTAGCGCTGTGTGACCCTCCTCCTGCATGGTGACACAGCAATAATTAGTATCAAATATAAGTTAAAAATGCATGTTTACATAAAGGGCAGCAAAAAACAGATCTTAATCACTGGCACAGTATCCTACTTTCAAGGTAAGGCAGAAGATAGCATACAACAGCACAATACTTACGTTTTGTGCATTAACGTTGGCCCCATTGTCCAGAAACAGTTTGGCCAGCTCCTGGTCCTTCCTGCGGCAGGCCATGTGCAGCAGGTAGTCTCCATTATCCTACAGGGACAAACAGGAGGGGAATTTAATAACCATTAGAAAAAAAGATCCACTCCAGACAGTACAAAAAAAACATCAATTTCACTGCTCTGTAATACACCTTCTCACCACTAGGTGGCACTGCTTACCTTCCTTTGCATGTTGACCTGCTGTTCTGTGTACTGAGACAACAGCTCTTTGCAGACAGCGAAGTTTCCTGCTTCCGTAGACAGGAAAATTGGAATATTTCCTTCCTGGATCAACAGACAAAGAAACAAGGTGGACTTGTGGTGAGGGTTGTTGACTAGGGACATCCTCTTGGATGGGGCGTAAAACTGCACATTTACGATCCCATCACACTGATAAAAAGAGACTAGGGTCCTTTCCAGAGTAAGTGGATCAATCCTTTGACTGCTGAGTCTGCCTCTATGCAACTTGTACTTACTATCAGTAAAAAACTGGTGTCGCTGGAATTTTAAAACCCACCTTGTCCTGCACCAGCCGTCCCTCCTTCCCAGACACCTTCAGAAGCATCTGTACCACATTTATGGCTCCACTGGGTCTGGTTGCTGCTGTGTGGAGAGGCAACTGTTCTTTTTGCTGTAAGAACCAAAAAGTGAGAATTAATGTATGTACAAAAATGTAGGAGCTATTGCAAACTTTTTCAACAGTTACTTGTTTTGCACAATACTATATAAAATTCACAATCGACTCATGTATACATCATGCATATCAGAATTTAGGTCAGAATGTATCGGTGAGTAGCCTAGGACACTTTGAGGTTCAAAGGAAGAATATAGTCAATCATCCAACAAAGTCCACAATATAATTGTACATTAAACACTGGTCACTTCAATTTTGGAATGTCACTTTCCAAATTTGCAGACGGCCATGTTGAAATCCCTGATTTTCAACTTTGCCATTTCTGCAGGTACAGTAAATTTTTACATACCATTTGAAAGATCATGTTATCCTCAGTACCAGGTTATTTTTTTATGGTCAAAACATACATATTTGTCAAGATATTTCACTTTAAAAATTGCAATCCCGTCGGTGTACAAGCCACACCGACGGGATCAGAAGCCCACCCCGGTCGGGAGTAAACTCTACCCCGTCGGGGTGGAAAACCACCCCGTACCCAGACCGCATCCAATTATCCTCATGAACACCCCATGAAAACCACTGAATTAATGAGAATTCACATCTTCACACCAGTGTAATTAGCAAGTTTGTGTGATAATTCATGAGAAGTCTGGGCTCAAAGGTTACCCCGACGGGGTTGAACAGCCCCGTTGGTGTGTTGAACAGCCCCGTCGGTGTGTCAGGTTGAACAGGCTGGGCTAATGGCCTAAGCCTTCAGACCAGACTGAAAGTAATTTCCCAATGAAGTTTTAAAAATTAACATTAAACTTGCTTCTAGGTTGATGGCGGTTTATACACAGTTTATTATATCACTTCATTATTGTAGTTCTGTGTGTATTCCTGCAGTTTTTCTAGACTGTATTTTCCAGGATTATGAAAGAACATTGTCTTCAAAGATACAAATGAGTCATGGATATCTCTGACATGGCAGGAATGGATATGATTGACCAG
>NW_017802425.1:226744-242765 GCF_001625305.1 Branchiostoma belcheri | reverse complement strand
TTATTATTATTATAGTGCTTATTTGGTGACTGTATCATTTTCAGATCAAAACCTGTAAGTTCTGCTGCAGTCCCATAACAAACCACTAGAGGGTCCATAAATGAACTTGACCTTCACTGTGCAGACACCTACATGTACATTGTTCCTACATACCAAATATCAAGACAATCCACCCATGCCCTTCATTCTTCATCTGTGAGTTATCGTATCCACACACATGTATGGCACTCTGACAAAAAATATAACCTGAGACCTGGTGCACTGTGGCCGTAAATGGCACGGCAAGTTAAAGCACAGAGGTATAGAGTGATGACATAATCTGCCTCTGGATTGACTCTCTTAACCACACAGTGTGAAACTAGCAGGACGTGGCTGAGAGATTAGTGTGGGTCTGTTTGCACTCTTGACATCTGGAGAGTTTACTTTACCTCCAACCCCTGATGTTACTGTCAACACTAGTCATACAGGTGGGACCTCCCCAGGAGTTGGTACAGGACTTGTGCATGTTCGAGTGTGCTGATGTCTTGAGTAACAGACCAGGATTCAGAATTAACTGCAATCTTAAGTTGGTCACTTTCAAGGCAAACATCAGATGATCACAGTTATATGAAACATAAGGTAAAGGAGACCCCATTGAAGTGAAGGTACATTTTTTGTAAAGAAGCTTAAGAGGAGGATTGAAAGTATATAAAGTAGCTGACATTAGCATCTACATGATAGTATAATTGTTGGTTGCAAAACAGGGTAATGGACTATTCAGTATACTATGTAAAATGGACCAGTGAAAAAACACTGCCACGCAATAAATGGACTTTTTCATCACCCCAGTCCAAAATTGAATTTCAAAGAAATTATCCCCCCATGCAATAATGGACTCTTCCATCATTCCAATGTTATGTAACGGACTAGATTACAGCAAAAAAAAACATTTACTCATTAGCTATTCTAATAAAGATTTAACCTCAGTCAAAAATAAAGTTTTTAAAATTGCCCAGTTTGATTACCATTGAAGGACAGGCTCTTCCAGGATACACATTTTTGGTCTAAAAGTAACCATAATTATGGTCAAAAATCACAAATTAAACCTTAAGTGTGAAGAATATTATGCCGTGTCATGTTGTTACATTGTACATGGGTAACTGTGCATGTATGATTGCAGTGAGAATCTACAAAAACAGAGAAAAATTGACGTAAAAACTGTCAAACTTTTATAGAGTAGTCAATAACAATACAGGCAGCAATCAATGTCAACCAAAGGTCAATGACCCTTTAATTTCCTAGTTTGCCTGGTCACACCACTCAATTGCAGTTACATGTAATTGTAACAATACCTCCATTTTCATGGAGGTACAAAACCAGACACAAGATAAAAGTTAGGGTACAAAATTCAGCACAGCTAGTCTGAGGCTGTACAGTAGTCATACATGTAGGCCCACCATCAAGCAAGAGTGACAGTTGCCATGGTAACCAAAGAAACAGTGACCCCTTGTGGTACAAACTTTACAATGTGACCTGAACAATAACCTTGTGTACTAAACACAGCAACTCTGTTAACTAAACTTTAAAGAACGGAAAAACGTAAAGAGAAAATTTCTGTCAACACTCAACTGTTTGGCCACAGTTGGGGTGAAGAGGTCACAGTAGGAAAAGAAAGTGAGTTTAAAGTTGTGAATAATACGAGACCCTTAATGGACTGGGACGTTAATGTGTCTGAAGTACCAATGAGCCTGGCTGTGTGTACGCTTGTGTATATAGCTAAGTACATGTACACTGCTTTGGCTTTGGCTAAGAGATGTACAGTGGTCATGGTAATACACAATGTATTGGTTTGCTGGCTGTGTCTGCACCTCTTAGCCTGTCATGGATTGTAAGCAATCTATATAAAATGCCCAGGGGTAGATAGGATGTCTTTTTCTTCAATATTCACCTGTTATCAAATGTCAGTATATATTTTCAATTGCACAAATGGATCCTAAGTGTGTTGTATTTTATCTACTATGTGCTGACATTATTCACTGTGCCTGCCTTGAATAATTATGTGAGGAATTTCTTTATTATTACCCAATTATGTAGAAAGGCAAAGTAGCAAATAAGAATTCTTTTTAAGTAGGTTTACTAAAAAGAAACAGTCAAAAAGACGTTACATTTACAGTATCTATTCAGCAAAGCCTGAATAAATCTGAGCAGCACTGGGCCTTTGTGTGAGGAATCTTTCTATATTGTCAACTTAAAGTCAAATAGTAATTGTGCAGAGAGGCACTGAGCTTTCTTTACTGGTCTGCTTTTAACAATGTAATCTGATCAGTGCCTGCAGTGTGGTTGTATAGAGAGTAAATAATCTTATTTGTATGTCTTTTTGGAGAGGGTTTCAAACAGATGTCAGAAGGTCATACTGTACCTGCCTCTTTGTAAACCTCAAGGTCAGAGGTTATGGTGGGTTATAGCCAGGAGTACCCGAATTCTGATTGAACACATCTTTGTAGTGCACTGAAACCCTGATCTATTCAACTATAAATTGTCATTATAGTATCCTGACATAGTCTTCTCTTTATGTACTGGTCAGTAAATGTTAATATGTACATGTGAGATATAAGAGTATTCGATGGGGATTTAACATAGAAAATTATTTAGTGTATTGCAATTACCAAATGTCAATCAATTGCACACATGGCTCTACCCATTGGGAAATTAAAGCCTTGAATGTTTTTATGCAAAATCCTTTTTCTTGATAACTTTTTTTAGATTTTTTTCTGGTTGCAGTTTGATTTATTACCATTTACTTCATCACCTGGTATTTCTCAACTTTTTTCTACAAGAATTAAATGTTGTTAATACTAAGGTGCAATAATGATTTACAAGTATCATACTGTCATAACAATTCAACATGATCAAACCCATCAAGACAGGTGAATTGTTCCCTGAAGACCTCCCTGGGAAGGAGGCATGAATAATTTATTGCCTTCCCTACAGGGTCTAATAAAGCAATAATGATGATAACTGTTGGGAATGGAGTAATAATGCGTGCGTGTTCTTAACAAAAGGAAGAATTCCCAGCAAGCTCCCATGACAGTAAAGGAAAGAAAGGAAGGTACAAGCCACAGTTTTGCACAGCTTAATTCAATTTTATCAGCATAAAAGTTTTTAGGCTGGATAAAAAATGTGGGTCCAAAAACAAGTTGCCAGTCTGAGATTAGTTTCTCAGTACTACCACTAATTTGAATTACCTGAAATGAAAATGGCTGATTATATATAATATATGCCCTCGTAGATGCAGGTACATGTAAATATGTATACAAATCCCCTGGATCAGATGAGTTGATTCCTAGCAGACCTATCTTGTTTGTTTGATATTCGGAATGACATTGTCATTCAGGCTTGTGTTGGGTAAAGGTGAGGTTTCAGTTTTGTACAACATGTATATCATGTGCAATTGTACATTCTATATTAGGTCCAATGTTTCCAGGTGGGCTACAATTGTATGTGGAAGATGGTAATTATAATAATCAGCCATTTTAATCTCTACACTTTGGTGATTGATCATCATTCCGGATATCAAACCAACTGAAGATAGATTTGCTAGTTCAGGGATCAACTCATTATGATCTTTATCTTAACTGGTATGAAAAATTGTGCGACTAAATTACATGTCCAATGCAAGTAAAAAACAGTGAAGTTTAACTATGATTACAACATTTCATTACCTTCACAGCTAAATGACAATGATTCATACCAATTTCTCTTTAACTTAGTCAAACTTGAGGTTACCAGTATAATCACTTACTACATTGTACATGTATCTTAAGTCACAAAACACTGTTAAGAGGTTCAGCTATTTTAAGTAAAGATGCCAAGTTATCACCCACATTCAGAAGCAAAGCTCAGGGTTCTAGGAGAAACAGGAATCTCCCTACCAAGGGGGGAGCCACATGGTTGTGTTGTTACCTTGTTTATCAGTTTTAAGCAAACACACACATTGTGCCCTGGGTAAGATCTTATACTGAATGGGTACTAGCTAGGGTGTTTGGCCTTCTTTAATTTGGTTTTCAAAACTTGTGTACTTTTTAGCAGCAGGTACAAATGTTAATAACAAATAAGGAAAACCCAACAAATTTGATAGCCTGTTAAATAATGTGTATATAGTAACCCGTAGTATCATGACTAAATGAAATTCAGAATACCATTAATGCTACATGCATTTTGTACCTGGTTCAATTTATTATGAATTACATATCTCTCAAATTAAAGGGCATTAACTGCAGAATTCGAAACAGAATTTGTTTTTAAAATTGCATGTGTTTGTGTTTGTGTGTGTGTGTGTGTGTGTGTGTCAATATGTCATTTTCTTCTCATGCTAGGGTCATGATTGTGGATTGGCAGATTACTCTTGGCCTGACCTAGTCAGTAGTGAAGATGTGGTATAGATCTGGCCCCAGTTTACCTATTCCACCAAGGCCATCATGGACTTTCCCACACAAGTTTCCCCAGGGCCCATGGTTGCTTAGGTGACTGTATACATAATACAGTCTGGGCCTTTGCTCAATGGTTTTGGCATGACAAATTGACAGTGCAAAGCAGCCAATTTCAATCAAGAATCAATAATTGATAATGAGTGACAGCATTTACCAGCTCAGCAATACTGTCTGCACCATTCTCTGACAGTGTTTTCCAAGATACATGTACAGCAAGTTGTTTACTAAACATTCAGTTGTTTGTGTCTCCCTTTGGATATCAAGTAACAGGCATGGACCGACTTTGTTTTGGTAACTGGGAATTGTTTTGCCGTCTACCATATACATGTACGCCATTCTGAGCACTTGACTTTGATGTTATTCTCTGACAATGAAGTTTCATTATGCATCATCAGAAATCAGCTCTAATAAGAGCAGATTTTGTCTCATTTATGAGTACTAGTAACTTATTTTTAGCTTCTTTTGAATCTGTTTCAACTGGTGTCTTTGAGGTGCGAGAAGTAAGAATGACCTTGAAAATAGGCCTGAAATTTTATCTCGATATTGCTCTACAGTAACATTATTATACAAACACCATTTTGATTTCTTTTCAATAGCTTGCTTTGTAGTGGGGATTAGCACATGATAAAATGCAGTATTCAAGTCAAACTAAATAGTCTAAGAATTGTTCTCTTTCAGGTGTTTTGTTACCTGGAGCCCACCTGTCTGAGGGGAACACTAATTCAGGTGTGCTCAGTAATAGGATTACTGCAGACACCCTCACCTATAAGGTTAACTATGTCAGGTATGTCACGACTGTGGAGATAATCTCTCCTGGGCTGAACTTCAAAGTCCATTACTGCATGGGGCGTGATCACAATCAGAGGAACAAAAAAGTTACAAATTACACTGCATTGGTTTATCATCAATCACAGTACCAATACAGGGTATAAAACGTACCCGTTGATAACGGATACAAAAAGTTAAGGAAGTAAAACTAAATTTCCTGCAGAACATTCATTGTTTGAGTTTCATCATTATACTGTGAAAGTTATGAAGATTTAGCACTGAATCTCTTTCATCCTCTTTCATTTTGCGAAGATTAGAGCCAGACAACAGAGCAGACAAGTCATGACTACAATTTGAACATAGAAACTCTGAGATTGGCGTGTAGGAGTGTGAACTTGCAATCCTTAAACTTGTTTAGAACAGGTGTGTTCTTGTGCTAACATCCCTTTTACAACTGAGTACTCTGAGTGCTTTTCGAGTTATGATGACAGGAGCTAGGAATTTAAGCAGACAAAGACTTCTTTGACACAGAGACATGTTGCTGTTAATCAATATGTCAAGTTGCTGTCAGTCAAGTTAGCTCAGCCAGCATGCTTAAGAGAGTCGTGACCAAAGATATCAAAAGTCGTGACCAAAGATATCAAAAGTTGTGACCAGAGACAGTCGTGATCAAACACCGAGGGACCTGCCAGGGATTTGAACCCAGAACCTTCACTTACTGGTATCTATATTCTGATGACTCAACAACCCTAACCACAAGACCACCTTGCCACTTTATTATATTTCAAACTAAATATAATTCAAACTTAATATGAAAACTTGTCCAGTAAGTAATATCTTACCTTTGCCCTGTCATTCAGGTTTGCTCCAAGTTCAAGTAATCGCTCTGCTACCACCAACTTGTTCTCCCGCACTGCAATCATCAAAGGGGTCACCCCTGTCTCCTGAAATTAATAAAGGTTATCATAGTGACTTAATTTGAGGTAGAACCTTTCTTTGGCAGCAATTGATTCAAGTTAAATTTTGCTTGTCATAAATAGAATTTTGACATACACAGTATAATATATGATAAAAAGTAACAAGCTTTTCACAAGGGTGGTATATGGACCATCTCTGGCAAATGGATACTGCCTGGCCAACTTGATACTCAGTCTTTTTCCACCCTAGGGTGTTCTTGGAGATAAAAATATATAAGGTTTGTAAGCTCCATGAAGGAGGGCAACTTCTCAATGGTGCACATTATTATATATAACTCAAGAGCCTTTCATTTTGACAAATGTATTTGAATTTTGGTTGAGTGGTTGCAGTTATTGAGGTCCCAAATTAACATTTTTATTTTGTTTATTTTAGCTCGTGGTAATGTTACCAGATGTACCAGATTTATGGGTATATCATAGGTACAGTATTAGTAATACTGTACCTATGATATATAATTACTAAGTTGTAGAAGACCTTATGCCATGGAAGTCACTGTAGTTTTGTTGTGTCATTGAAAGTTTCTGTATAATGACTAATTCACAGAATGCATATCTACCGTACGGAAAAACATTGTGACATTACCAGATGTCTGTGTTTAGCCAAGGGTCATATCTACCCACTTCCCACTGAGGCAATAACTCTTGAAAGCATAATAAATACCATCCAGATAATACCTGGGCTACTTTCATTCAAATGCTTCTAGGATATCATACTTCTATTTCCTAAGACACAAAAGTGTCCAATATCATAAATCATGTTATATCCACATTCAGAAAGTACTTACTAGTACATGTACAAGGGAAGAGCTTTCTTATTGTAGTTCTAAATTACCTCAAGGTACCAAAAAATGCCATTCATTTTCTTTTAAGATAAAAGCCTGGATACAACTAGACTCTGGTTCACAATATCATCATTTGTTGAAGGAATATGAAAGTCTAATCTTAGCAAAGAAGCCTATTGTAGCATTTTCTTGGAACAATTAATAATATGTGACATCAAGTCTATATAGTTTTAAAATGTTGTGTCGAAAAATTTTAAGACATCGTCTACAACAGGCAAAATTCGGATACAACATTGACCAAGCACAATATATCATCTACTACAGTATTTAGTTGTAATTATGTCCAGTTTCAAGATTCTCTTATGTGAACAACATCAATCAAATCTTCACTTTTCTTTCATTTAGTAATACTACAATGTATTACTGACAGCTGCCAAATATATTTTGCTTTTGTAGATGTTATATCCATGAGGGAAGTAAATAAATTATTCTCTTCATAAAATATATGACAAATTAATGATGATTATTTTTTGGCAAATTAACGCTAGTCACTTTATGTAATTTTCAAGTCCTACTGTTCATGCATCCAACTGTGACATTCTGAGGAGACAGACAATTTGGTCCATTCAGACGTTACTTTGTACATGTACAAGTGTTTTACACTTTGTGCTCAGCTGAACACCTGTAATTCCACCTGTGTTTTAAATTTATTTTCTATGATATAAATTATAAATAAAGTATTGAACCCTCTTGAAATAAGCTAGCCTAAGACTTCAGATAATTGAGAAAATTAATTGCCCCGTTCTCCCCCCTAAAGTACAAGACGCAGTGCAAACTCTACCCGTGTGAACGTCGCAGGTGAGACGACAGGTAACGTTTAACATCACCCATTCATTTACATGTACATACTTCCTCCGTTGTGTGGATCTCCGGGTCTCCCTTCCCGAGCCCTCTCAGGACTTGTTCCACGGCCACCCATTCTCCCTTCTGACTGTAGAGAAGGACCCTGGATCCGACGGGAACGGCCGAGGTCGAGCCGGAGCTGACCGAAGTCGAGTCTCCCCCTCCCTGAGTGGCACCGGTGGGAGACTCCTCACCCTTGTCGGACATGGTCACGGTTCGCCCCGCAGGGCTTGCTCCGTAGTCGCGGTAAACTCACTCGATACAATTCCTGGTAGTCGTGCCTAGAACGCTGTAAGTTTAGTTGTGCAGTTACAGTAGACCATCTCGCTGACTTAACACGCCAAAGGTCGGCCCATGTGGTCAGTTCCTCTACAGTCCCTCCACATCGTCATCCCTCCATCTTGCCGGTTTCTGAGTGTTTCTTGGCAGACTCTGGTGATGAAAGTTGTCTGTCCTGTAGTCACGTCACTTGATTCAGCCGATAAAACTCGGCACCAAACTTCACAACTGGATCAACAAATTAGTAAGTTTCCAGCGGTCTCGCGTCTTGGTTCCTTCTCTTCAAAACCCTAACTAACCAGAAACCGGCGCCATGCTTGGTAGAGTTTTCCGGAGCGTGTGTTCAGTCCCTTCGCGACGGTTCCTGTGCCGGACGGTCCCATTGCGGAATTATGCATGAGGCTGTTTCTTTGCATGGGGTGTGCGCATTGTTTGCTTGCGTAAACGCGGGGGGTGACTAAGGACAGAACAAAACAAACTCTATGATGTCGTCACTAGCTGGGGGAAATGTCAAGGGAATTATACTGGCGGGGTTTATGTTTTATATGCGATAACAAATTCATTTGGAATGGAATATGGATTTATTTAAATTATTCGGTATCCTAAAAATGTAGAAACAGGATCAAACAGCCTTTTAACAGGGCCGCCATATGCATGAACGATGAAGATAATACCATTACGAAGTTGTCGACAACTCCGTGAACTATCGGTAACTTAGATTTCTATGTAAAGCTGAAAATACGCTTTACACAAATTTAGATTATGATATCCCCACAGCCTCCTCTGCACCTGTCAAACCTGTAAGGCCATGTGAGGTCCCTCTCCCATGAAAAACGACCAGGGGGATAAATTTACCTGGCGTTATAGAGTGTTTATTAAGTTCAACAACACAGTTTCTGAAGGAAATGCTTATATATCAACAAACAGGTTTAGTTGTTGACATTTTTCTTTACAAGCCATCTGGGTCTCTCAGAGTACCCTCGCTGAAATACTCGTCCTCTTTATTCGGTGCACGAACGGAAAACAAGGATCTTTTTGTTTGCCTGCAAACTGCCAAACACAGGAATTCTCCCCCAGGGTAAAAGTCAAAGTAAACCTGTGGAACGGGTTGGTTCCGCCCATTGTGGCAGAGTGGATCTCATTGGTCACGAGGAGAACCCCGTCCGGATCCGGACGTTGCCATGACAATAAAGGAAACTCCACGAAGATCGCCTGATGTACATGTATGAACCAAGGAGGACGCACGAAATATGCAACTATCACTAATCTCCAAGCAGATCCTACGGTGGCAAGGCAGTTGGCCAAGAAGTGACCAGTACCTTCGATGGCTAAAGGTCACTGCTTGACCAATGGTTACTGTCCGGGCACTGTAGGATCTGTTTGGAGACTGTCACAGCAACAGATCATTGGGGATCCTCGGAGTCATTCTGGGATGAGAGCGAGTCAGAAAAAGGTTCAATCTGCAAACGTTGCGTTTTCTATCGTAACATTTTTTTTAATTAGGAGGTTTTCTTTTTCGTCAAAAGAAATGAACCGTTAATGTAGATGCCGTTAGAGTTTGCGAGTGTGGTCCTGCTGGTAATGTATAATCGATGACTTATAAACTTTAATGGCGCATATCCCTAAATTTCGAGGCATATTTCATAATCATATTTATCGAAGTCTAGCATTCTTAGATCTAAGAACATGGAGAGCAGGATGTACCAAATCCTCCGAAATTCGCTCCGCCCATACTTTTTTGACATTTTTTGTCACAAGACAGCAAAAGCCACTACCTCAAGCCAATTTACAAATATATTGTCCTTGCCCTTTGACAGCTTTGTCCAATCCCTGCCCTGTACGCACAGCTTACGAGTTATGGATGCCAAATGACTTCGTCATCACTTACATCGTTTGTATTGGTGGGTAACTTATTACTCGATTGTCGGTCTGATAAACCATGGATGCCTTGATTATAATTTCAAAAAATAAATTTGACCAAAAATAATCAGTGTTTGTTATCAGCTCAATTCTGATATAAAAGGGATCAAAGCCTCAATAGCAAAATTGTGTGTGTGTGTGTGTGTGTGTTTTAATAATTAGAGTCACAGGTTATTTCTCTTTCATATAAAGATCTAACTTTGTGAACAACAGTAATTTACGATGTCCCGGTGCTAAAAGCATTCCATAGAATTTAGCGTGACAGTGTTTAATACAGCGGAAACCGGACAAAGTATCAACCATTAGACATTAAGAGTGTAAATCAAATTTAGCGACAGAAGAGTACTATGATGGAGGGGGCGTTACACAGGGAGGAGTCACCTGGTAACAGGGTACACATAAACATGTGACGTCCCATGAACGCCTACCCTCAGAACTACATGTATATATAGAAACTAAATCAGTGAGCGAACGAAAATCACGACTGCAATTCAGATTTGTCAGAATTCTGCCATATTCTGTCACTAACACGGAGAAAGAGACTTTGACAAGTCAGCAGCATATGGTTGCTATAGCCACATCGGGACTGTCAAATGGCTACTGAAACACAATCTCTTTACCATATAATGTAAGGTAACGTGTGATGTTAAATACATATTTCTGGTAACTATGCTTGACGAATATATGGTGATATACGTCACACTCTACTTCAGAAATTGCATATTGAAAAGGCATCGGTTCGCTTGTTCTCCCTCCCACTGTGGTCACCTAGCAACAGCTGACGCAGAGGATGTCCAATCACAATACCTCAGAAATTATTCTTTCGACATCATTCATTAATAGATTGATAAACGATGCAGATATGACACTGGGATATGGGGAACAACCATGAAGCTCTAACTACTACTCCTATTAAGGATTCATTTATTCATCACCCATTCAAGGAGGGTTGAGACGACAATACTTAATTGATGCTTAAGCTTGCGCTTGATGTACAATAAACTCAACTTGTCAGTTTAGTTAGGTAGGAGTAGAACTACCCTGGAGTAGAATTCTATAAGAAAGTGCAAGCTTATAAGACAGTAAATATATCAACTGATGTCGCAACCCGGAAGGGGTGCGTGATTGAAACTTTGCAATCGTACACAACATTTGACATTGTCCCTTCGCTGACGATGTAAACACCACCCAGTAAAAACAGCTCACGCGAATGTCCACATACTTAGTGTCCCCGGCGGTCCCCGCTATTGTCCGCCCGGCTAGGCAGTCACAGAGTGCTAACGAGAGGTAAAAGCCCGTGTCGCCGGGCTTTAATATTTTATGAGCACCTTTCTGCTGATGCTTTGTATGATTTCGCACACCTATGTGGATTTAAGAAGCGTTAATGTATAGGAGGTACGACGTTCGGTGTACAACTTGTCGGTAGTGGGGGAGGACTGGGTATTAATTATTGTATCAGCGAAATCATACCGAATGTAAACATGTCACGTTTCTGTGATGTGAGTTAAAGGTTTCAGAGTTTATGTCTGGAATTAGTTAGTTTCAAAAGATACAAACATCCGTAGCTCTAGCACATTGCCCCAACATTCAAGAACAAACATGCAACAATGACGTTTGTTTAAAACGAAATGTAATCTTATCTCTGAAAAACTTTGGAACTGTTGTGCGTCGTCGAGGTTACCTGTGCTACACAAATTAAATGATCCATTTGTTCGTACGTTTGTTTGTTTGTTTGTTTGTTTGTTTATGTTTTGTCTTTTTTTCTGTTAGGTTGGCTGAGCAGACGCTTCCCAACGCAACCTATGGAAATCTAGGACAAAAGGAGGAAACGGACATGGGTAATGTCTAACTCTAGGTCTACACCTAGCTGTCTGAGATGGCGGTGCTTGCATCGTCTCTCTGCTTCGAGGTTGAAACAGAGCTCTTGTTTGGCGTAGGAGCCAATTTGTTTGAGAGTTTGGAAGAGAATTATTCATAAAATTAAAGTGTGATTGATCGTCATGATTTTTGGTTGTTGGTTGTACATGTATACAGCTTAAATGGTGATTGAGAAAATGAAATATTTGTTATTCAAATGAAAACTTTGCGTCATTGATGAAGAAATCATGCAGCCACATTCTATGATAGTACTTGCAAACACTGACAAACGCAATGTATGTAACTGAGACAAACAGGTAGATATAAATTATATAAAACAACTGACTAACAAAACCATTCAAGACTCTAAACTGTGTATGTGATAAGTGTTTTCCCGAATATTTGCTTAGTCGCGATTGGCATCCGGTGTAACTATCAGAAAAAAATTGCACAAGCTACGCCCAAAGTTCTGACTCTAACGTTGCCATCCATCTGTAGGCTCTGAGCGGTAATCTCACAGAAAAAAGAATTTTCATCGTTTTAGTATATTATAATTAGATACAAGTTTTGCACAAACCTTGTAGTCGGACATTCTGGACTGCCCATTTGCGACGTGGGGCTTAAATGAAATATCGGTAGTCGATATTTGAGTGCGAAGGTAAAAGTACAAAGTGACAAGAGGGTACTTGTTCATTCAGTAAACCTTACAGAAGGCAAAAACAACAGCCGTGGCGAAGGAACTGTCAAAGTCCTTAGGCGCAAAATGCTTTCCGGAATTAAAACTACAGTTTGTCGAAAGTCCTTTAAAACGAGATGTAAGAAGATTTTCCCAACGTGCAAAGAATGGGGGCCGGGATTCTCTGCGAGGGGACAAGGGGGTGTGGTGTTGGAGGGGGGGGGGTGTCCGCCACAGATGCCACCTGTTACATTACAGAAGCGCCACACAGCAATAGTGTATGCACACTGCATCTATACAAATAGTATGCTGGTGCTTTCCCTGTAGACCTTCCGTGAGAGTAAACTTCCATGTATTTGGATGGAAATGATCAAGGGCCTTATTTGCGTCATCAATGAGAAAACTACACAATGAATGAATCTTAATTGCATATTCCTGCCCTGGTGGGCTAAATGCGAAGATAAGGGTTTCGGAAGTCTTGTTTGTGTACGTCGAAAATGCCATAATTCGGTTCCAGGACATGTTTTCAGAAAGTCATAGTTGGCAGAAGTATTCAGGGCACAGTTGGTAAAAGTTACATGATATGTTTTATTGCTATATCTTTTTTCTCTGTTGTTTAGCATACATTGTACGGTGGCTACACAAGTTGCCAAGGAGAATTGACATATGAGAGGCAATGGGAAAACAAAACAAATTGTGCATTCCTTCACGGTCGCAGAACACAGTATTAATATTAATGGCCAACCCCGGAGAAAATTCTCGAAGCCTGATTCGAAAGCCTTGTGTGAGAGGTAGCCAGTAGTAAACTCTGCTGTGTGGTTTAGAAATTATATCGGCTTTCAGACTGGATGATTTGGATTATAAAGGTTTCGTGTATAACTGTGCGGCATTGCACAACTTCATTCCAGACTAGAGTGAACCGGCTGCAGTTCAGTTAACCTCCGCAGGGCGTCATATAAAAGAGGGCCTCAGGCAAACGCGAAAAACTTTTTCATGTACCATGAACTAAAGGTATTTCTCTTGGGCACCCTACTATAATGTTTACCGCATCGAAGTGAGTCACCTTGGGGTCCTAAACCATGGCATCAAACTATAGAAATCCCCATAGGTCGAAAACTGTGTTCTGCCGAGGGGAGGGAGGGGAGGGGGGTTAATAGCCCTGACAACAATCCCTGACAACAATCATATCTGAACTGTGCAGCAGTGGATTTTTACACTTGAATATTGTCGTTTCCTCCACAACAACCCCAGCAAAAAAGAATTATTGATGACAACTGAAGTCAGTGCAGTCTAGCCATCTCGTAGGTAGAAATACGACCCAACCTGCTTCATGCCTTTTTCCATGGCTTAAGCCATTCAGACTCATGACGTAAAGACTAAATACCTCCTAATCCGCTGTTCAGAGATTAACGCACGCTCTTAAGTGGACGGCTCTTAGGCGCTACTAATACGAAATGGTGTGGCCATGTATCTTTTATGCCAGCTCCACAAATGCTACAGTTTGTTGAAAGAAACTGTCTCGAGACTTATGCCACAAAATGTTAGCAACAACAAAGTTATGCACTGTCTATATTATTTTTACACGCTCACAGGTCTACTATATTGCGTTTGGATGTGTTTATCTTTTGAGGAAACAGAACAGTGTGTCTCTAATGGCACAGACAATCTTTGTTTTTTTGGCAAGTACAACATAGACAAATTGAGTGTTAAATCGGATTATCTTGATTGTTTCCTGTGAGTTTAGCTAAAAAGAGGTTTGATTTTCCCAAGGACGTAAAAGTCTGGGTGCACGTGAAGCAATTTGAACTGCAGACAAGCACCTGTCTCAAAGTGAGGCGAAGTGTGTTCGCCGAAGTTTGGACTAGCCTTTTACACACCTTGGAGTTTCTGGTCGGAGCGGAGTCTATTGTAGGGCCGGTCCATGAATTCAGACCTTCTTAAGTTAGGCTGACCACAGATATGCGTAAACACGCACACGCACACACACACACATACACACACACATACACACGCTCACACTCACCCTCATCCACATGTAACGTTATGGTGTAGTTTCATAACACCAGATTTCATATGTTAGCGGCAGTTAGCCTGACTAACTAATAGTGGAGGTATTTTGTCACGTATTTTGTGTTGCTGCCCTAAACTGCCTTTTCCGCTATAACCTGGCGTAAAAAAAGAGACGTATCGGGTTTCGTATATTCAGCTAAAAGTATGATCCCGCAGGTTAGGGTGTAGCCTGGAATGTGGGTGTTTCTTCGATACATTTTCCTTTGTGCAGCAGTAGTTTCAATAAACAGAAATAGCATGTATGAGGCGGGACCATCCGTCCCAATAAATGCCTTTGATCTATACATCTACAAGTTACAAGTTGTCCAATGCATATAGGTCTACCGCATTTCCCCGTACTGTTGTGTCAACCGAAGAAATAAAGTTAAGCCAGTAACGTCACAAACTTTCCAAATCATGCACAAGTTTCTTACTTTAATGGGCAATCCGTGACAAGCACCTAGAGGGTAATAAAAGGAGGCTTCCAAAACTTTGGAAGACGTAAATCATTTTCGAAAATAAAACTTCCATTATACTTCGCGGAAGCAACAGTATACATACGCATGCTAATGTGATGCAGAAGCAAGTAGGTAGCAGACGTACAGGCATCATAACATTTATTGCCCTTGTGCTACAGCTACTATGTCAAGCATTTATCACATACTCTATAACTCTCTGTATGCGGGTATTCAGCAGTACGAGTTGTGTTCCAACTGATCATGACAACCCCCGCACTCCTCGACCTTAACCCTGGTACATTTGGATGGGCGAACTGTACCTGGGTTAATCCCTTATTTGAAGATAAACGAAGCCTTATTGTTTTGTATATTTAACCTACAGGCTAGCCATACTCGAAGCACGTCAAGGCAACAAACTTCAAACATTGATGGTAAACACGTTAAGGCGCTTACCTCTTGTTCCTTGAGGTTTTCGGTCATGTTCCTCCATTTCTTCATGGGATCATTGACGTCTTCTGAGGAGGAGGAAGTCCCCGACCCGACACTGACCGTAGACTCTTGACTCTTCAGAATCTGCCTGGGGAGAGGCCATCGCGAGCTGGCCCGCGGAGGCGCGGCGGCCGCCCCGGTGTCCTGGTCCAGGCTGTCCCGTGACGACTTACGACTGTTGTCGTCCGACATGGCTTCACGAGTTGTTCCTCATGCGTGCTTACGACGACTTCTTACTCTGAAGTACAAACAAAGAAGTGGAAACCGTTCAAACGATGATGGCTACGTGACATTTAGGCCACGGTGACTCTCCGATAATCACCACCTAACAGCGCAGGCATGTAAACTACAGCGTTGGTACCTGTTGGTCCTTGTTGTGCGACGTTATGCCAAG
>NW_017802425.1:217938-219943 GCF_001625305.1 Branchiostoma belcheri | reverse complement strand
AAAACTGTGACAACATCTACATCAACACCTTGATAATCCTCTGACGGCTTGCAAGAATGTTATTGCGGTATTTTCATTGTTAAAACAGTGAGGTTATTTCCCACTTGGAACGAGTATCACGGTCGACTAGACAGACCAATTCTTGGACAGGAGTAGAATCAATTATAGACCTTTTGCCTTCAAAGCAGACTATTCTGCTAAGAAGGACTTGGGTTGTGTCGTTTCGTACAATCTTGACTGTCCTAGACAATAAATGATAAATTTAGGATTTATCTTCTTATCCTACCTATGTAGATATATACTTGTCATTGGAAACCTACTATGAGGATCTAACTCATCCACGAAAAGACATTTTCCGCTAATTTTTCACTAATTGATCGGATAAACTGTGTTTTGGCGTAACAAGTCGTTTTACCAGCTTTGTATTTCTGTAGTTTAACAGCGTTTTTTGTTTGCTTTTATTTTTGTTTTCCCCTCTCACATTAGGTTTGGGGTCTCCAGAGGATGCCATCCATACAATGAAGCCAGCGTGGCCTAACCTGATGGTACGGGGACGTTTGATATGTTTAATTCACAATCCTTTCGAACACTTGATCAGCAGGCAATCTTGGCTCAACTTCAGCAATTCCAGTTCATCAGGCTGGTTCAAATAATTCTTATGAATCCTCCTCCTCAAGCAAAAAAAGGGGCAGATCTAGAACGTAGATTGTATGTAGCAACAAGAGTACAGAGATCTCATACGTCCATGAAAAGCTTTTGTAAATTTTGTTGTTTTGTTTTGTCTCGCCCATTATGAAAATTAATGTTGAAATTAAAATACGCATAATTTATGAATAGTGAAGTTCAGTTTCAACTAACTAAAACATGCCACAAATATGAAATTCCCATCATTTACCTCCAAAGAACCATGCCAATTTCGTATTAATCATGCAAATTAGGCCCGTATTTACATAATTGGTATCTGTTAATGTCCTGCCTGCCATACGTATTAAACTACGTATTAAACTTTCATTTTGTAAAACAAGGGATTTATAGAATATCTAATTAATTGATTTCATATTATTTGATCTACTTGTTAAATCTCTGTCTTAGCTGCCTACATGCCTAAAATAATGAAGATCCACTGTTCCTTCTTGACTTATCTTCTTTAAAGCCTTTAACGAAATACGCCTCTGTAGTTTTAGAACAATCTGCCAGGGGATCGAACCTGCACCACTTTCTAATTACATTAAAAGCTACCTGCCACCAAAATATGGCAATGACAAAAGATACAAAGACCGGAATTTCTGCTGCAGTACTAAAAGCAGCCACACATTGGACCTTGACCTTCGTCTTCCCAAGACCTACACGTACTCACACAGACAGCCCAAAAAGCAATGCCTCTGTTTTTTATGGAGGTAATAAATCAAACATGTTCATATCGCTCGATACTTTTGAAAAGTTGCCTCCCAAATGAATCAATATGAGTCCTCCAGGGATTCTGAGCGACAAAAAGGAACCTATATCTAAGACTTCAATCTGCACCACAGGCAGTGTCCAGATAAGTATAACTAGCCTGATTGCCTAAAGCCCCATGTGACATATAGCTGAATATGGCCTCACTGCCCAACTCCCCCCGACCATGGTTAGGAGCAAGTCGGGAGCAAGGTTGGCTGTGGTTGGTTTGTGTGTGGCGAGATCGAATGTTTAAAACATTTGAGCGTAGACAGGAGGTTTTGCCATGTTCGGCTGATGGTTGGTTGGTATTCGGGGGTAGGTCAGCAGTGTTCGGGTGTCAACTTTGACTCAATTTAACTTGAATTAGATTCAGTTCACAAGTAGATAAATGTAGGCTGGGCCTAAATCAGCCCAAACTTCAGTCAGCCTTAGTTGGTTGGTGGTCGGGAGAAGCCGTTCTGGATGTGTGACAGGGACGTAACGTATGTTACTCCTCTCGAGCACACACCCTTGTTGCCGGACTCGGACCGGTCACGATAAGCCACATTCAGCAAGATCAACTCGGTAT
>NW_017802425.1:210214-217039 GCF_001625305.1 Branchiostoma belcheri | reverse complement strand
CAATTAGAGGTCTAAGGTCCATGCCAAAGGTCAACCATGGCTGAATCGATCCTATCACCATGATCCTTTGATTCTTCTAATTATATTTCACTCCATGGGTATAGGAAAGGAATATATTGTTTTATTTTGCTTTTTCCTCGGGCTATTTTTTCAAATAGATGATTTTCCCCATTTCTGGGCTAACTGAAATTTGGTAAATGGATATATAGAAAAAGGACATTCTACGTGAGACACGGGTGTTTATTACTTTAATCTATACAGGCCTTAAGAATTGTTTTATTGCTTTTTCACACCAAAAATGTATATTTCGGGCTCCTGTGTTGTGGTATTATCCTTTAGTATCACTTCAAAATGATTTCTTTTAGGATTTGGGACGAATGTACAGAGCCTGTGGCATGTGTTTTGCATGTTTAACCATCAGAAATATATATGTTTTGTGTGTTTGATATTTGGAAAGCGCTAGCTTAAGGCCTACCGTATTTTCCTTTCACAATGACCATAATGCTCAAACTACCACATATAATACGTATAATATAGTATAGTATAGTATAGTATAGTATAGTATAGTATAGTATAGTATAGTATAGTATAGTATAGTATAGTATAGTTTTGTACAGTATAGAGGCTTTTCATTTCATTATATGAATCCCCTGCGACCATGCTAGTGGGTAATTGGATTACCAGCATCATGCTTAACGGAAGCACACTGTAATCCAACATGGCGCAAATGACGTCATATGAAAATCCTATATTGGCTTATTTTGTCCACCTTTATAAAACATTTCCAGTCTTGTTAGATGAATAAGGTTCTATTGAATGCAGATGCCTGCCAGCCATAACTACTAAACAAAGGCCAGACATCGCATATCGACGTCTGCCCGTACATAATTACGTTAATTAATAGCCTTCCGGTCTTGGTGACTTCAACGATTTTTTTTTACATTTTCATTGCTTTTATTGAAACAAATGTTATGTACAGCTTGAAGCTTTGCGAAATGTTTGGATGAATTTCAGGCACTGACTGGTAACTTTCAGGAAGAAGAATATGTTTCAAGCAATAGTTGAGGCGCCCGATTAGTTTCCAGAATGGCTCACGTTGCAAGGACAAAATGTCAAACATTTCCACTTGCACACAGCCGGTATCTCTGTCTTGTCATGTTCACTGTCGTAGAACATTCTTTTAATCTTGTTGTCATGTTTTATTTTACAACCCTGGGATACCCATGCTGAATTCCTTGTGTTAGATAATAGAACATGTACTTTACGCAATCATGATAGATGGCAGTTTGTGAAGATACTGATCCAGTGGATAAACTTAAAAGGTTACACTTACACTCCGCCATATATATTTGATGCAAGTCTGATGTGGCTCGTGTACCCCCCACTGAAATATCAATGTCAAAGTTTGATGTTGTGAAAGTAGAGTATATAATGTGTGACGATTGCAGCTCACAGAGAACAGGTTGTACGAATAATTCCATGGACGTTGCTCGTACAACCTCACCACAAGTTTCATCCAGATGTCCATGCATTATGTATGTTGTACGTCCTGTTCCCAATCTTTGAATATATCTAATAAGGAGCAGGATAATTCTAATTCTAATTATTTTGATTCTTAAAACTTACAGCTACAGACATTTTTACATTGACACATATCTTTCTGTAAGCAGTACGTTTTGTCGTTCGAATTGGGCATATTATTTTTCACAATCAAAACCGCATACTCCTTGTCCCTTGCATATTCCACAGACTTCCCATTGCCTCCACATTACCATTGGAGTTCTTTGACCGCCCGCATCCTCCAACGCTGTTTCAAAAAATGCATATGAAGCTACAAAAAGGTCTTCAGAGGAAGCGCTCTTTGCAGACATGTTGGAGACACGAGGTCCCCAGTCAACCGGCTGTTTTTGACTTAATAGTCGTTTGCCGGTCTGAGGGCTTGTTGAGTGGGATCCCTACAGGGTTAGTGAGTGGTATCCTTATATCACTAGTACCACGCTAGTAATATAAGCTATAGACAATTCTTTGTAGGTTATTTAGCTGGAGGGATTCAAACTATTTTAGCAGTACTATTTGACTTTTTGACAATACGTTGGTCCACCAATACTGATAATTCCAAACAACTTCTTTTCTATCAACTGATGGATTAGCAATGCATTGTGATGAGTCTTTAACATTGTATGTTAGCCAGGCCTGCGTTGATGAAAAGTTGTTTACGTCTTATCGGTCCTAATCTAACTTTAACACTCTTATTTGCAAATGTCACCCCGCCTGAGGCCTCTCTGTGTGTTTTACCGGGACACCTCTGAAAGTCCAATAAAATCTTACGACTTCTCTGCGTCGCCTCTAGCAGGGTGCATTGGCGCCATGGGTGTACCAAACTACCAAACTCCGACAACGGGATAATGCTACAGTGCTTGTGTACTACCTTATGGGAGGAACATTTCATTTACAAAAGGAGTCATTCTGCTTCAACGTGCTTTTTGTTGTTTTATAACATATCAAAGAAAAGTGACTCATGGATGTCAAAATCCCTCGGTTTGATCAATTGTATCATTTTGGTCCGTGGACTAATAACTATTCCTGGTGAACCGACCTACTCCCCTTTTAAGACAGAAAATTGCCCTCCGTGGGATTACCCAGTAATAAGTCAGGTCTTTGGGACGACCTATGGTGCGTGATAGGTGGTGGCTGGGAATGCTGCTGGACGGGATATCATATGGCTAAGGGTCATCGACCTATTTCCTATATGTCCTATACATAATTCAGCAGAGTTGTACGTTTAGGGGGGCTTGAAGCAGAGTCGTCTTCGTGAGGCCTTAAGAACCTGCCAGGCGTAGAAGTGTAGAGCACAGCTCCGTCGTGGCCACGTTCTATTAGTGGAGTGGCTGGGTCTGCGATGATGATACATTATTTTACCTGCTAAGTGAAGACGTAAGTACATTTACCATAACCACCTTAACAGGATCTACGACTGGGCTTTTGGAAGAGCCTTTATAATACACTTTTTTTCTTTCTGGTGTATCACTTCTATTTGTATGAATAGAAGTGATATATCAGAAAGAGAAAATGCGTATTATAAAGGCTCCCCAACAAGCCCAGTCGTAGACCCTACCAAGGTGGGTAAACTTGCTCAACTTTCCCTTTCAACTATGCATTCATAATCAGGCGTATAACTTTGAGGGAAATTCGTTTTTTTAATTTTCCCATAGCCTTGCATATGGCTGTATTGCCACTTGCGCTGGTCTCCCCCCCCCCTCCCGAGTCATATTCCAAGTCAGTTTGATCATTAGGATTTTTTATCTACCGTTTTAACCTACCCACTGGCAGTACTAATCTCCAAATTTCAACTGAAGGAACATGTCCAAATGGGATGTAGATTAAAACGAACATAGTGCTGGCAAGATGCTCTTGTGTTTAGGGTTGCTAACTAAGAACCAGACGGTTTTAGGATTGAATCCCTGGCCCTTTGTTGTGTCCTTGGAAAACGCACTGTACTCTTGAATCCCCACTCGACACAGGTATAAATGATCACCTAGCTTTTGTTACTTGCTGTACAAAACTGGTGTTTTACGCCTAAAGGCGCGGTTTTAATACCGGTTATACGAAACCACAAAGGGACAACACGTCTCTTCAATCATCTAGATCTGTATGGAGGCATGTAATTACAACTGATAAAAGCTCCTAACGTCACTGCACGAAATTGTATCCTTAGGCACGCCTTCAAGCATGAAACTTTAAACGGAACCTTTACGCATGCTTTAAAGTATGGTCAAAGATGTAATATATTGAATGTATTTTGTGCAGTGCGTCAGAAGCAATATAGGCATTATTAAAAATTTAGGTATTGTCTTGGGTATGTCTGTGTGTGTTTCTTCATTTTTCCAATCTTGTATTTTTAGTTGTTCTGTTTTAAGGAATACGGTCAGTTCGTCCCTGTTTGAAATACGCACGACAATTTACTCAAAATGTCAGAGGAAAGTTCAACGATTATTGGCCTCAATCCTATCATGCGGTGAAGCGCAGGTGTCATGTGAGACACGGAATGTGCGAGGTTGTGCTGCCGGCGCTGTTGAATGTAATTGCCCCTCATATTCTTCTCTTATCTGCTGCACATGTGTCCCTATTCGAAGACCGAACAGCCGTGGCATATAGCTAGTAGACGGTATGCTTTGAAGGTTAGGTGTTATGTGCGTTATATAAGTTGGGTGCGGTGATTTGTAAATTGTGATAACTGCAGGTATGGTTTATGTATCCTAATGATGTTTTGTAAGTAGGTTGGGGCTAGGACAAGCAAGATCAGGGTCAATCATAACCATCCTAGTGGCTTTTTACGGTACTGCAGTGGTACTCACAGGTTTGATATCTCGTGTTCTGGACATGTTATGGAACATTGCTGTTAGTTGCGAGTCACCACTGACTCATACTTTGCTTCCCAATGATACAGAAACGTATGATAGCAGTGTGACATTTCACGTCTAATTTGTCTATCGTCGGTGCAACCCATCACGTCCTGAATGCTACTAATTTCCCCCTCATTGCCCTTGACATTTGAAGCGCTTTCAGGTTGTCTGTGCCATAGGTAGCGTTGTCTGAGGTAGACTTGCTGACACAAGTCCTTTACCTTCTCATTTTATTTGACTACAAAAATCAACACAATCCATGCAGTCTACTGGGGATGATTATAAGTCCATATTGGCTGGGCGACCATGTCACAATGATAACTTTTCATTCATTCATTCATTCATTTGATAGATTGATGGAATATTTATATTTTCATTTCAGAGAACACGTACACAATCATATAGAAGAAGATAACATTAATTTCTTTGTGGAGGGGCTTCAAAGAGGTGTTTGCAGAGTGCATGACAACAGGAGAGTAAATCCGAGAGGTGTGTGTGTGTGTGGGGGGGCTGTATACGGTATCAAATATGCTGAATATCCTTTAACTGGATTAAATGTAACGTATCCATGGATCTCCTAGAGCCCCCGCGAAACTCCTAGATCCTCCACAAAGTAATTCCCAGAATTGACCTTTAGTCTTGCCAATATAAATACCTACCCACGTATCAAACATCATCATAAACACAGACACACAGGTGGACACACGGACACACCAAATACAATGCCTCCATTTTTCACAAACCGAGGTAACAATAATAGATCATGGTGAGGTGCTGAGGTGCCAGACCTTCTGAAAGCTATCGTTTCTATCTTTAGCTGAACCACACATCCTGTTCATTTCCTCCACGGGTCCTTAACGTATCCTTCAATAGGATCTGACAGCCAAGGTTATTTACAGTCTCGTGTGTCCATTAAGCCTTCAAGCTGGGTATTGGAAGTGAGAGGATGTTGCGAATGCGTAACGTATGCAGTTAAAGGGCACAGAACGAACTTGTGGATAAGGCCCCCATGGTATTTACGGATCCACCAACCTTTCACAGTTCATGAACATCAACACAGAACAATCTTTGGAAAGGTAGTCCTGTTCATAAAAGCAGATATATAGAAAAACAATTTGCATTAGTATCGTTGAAAGACGCAGAATTAAAGCACTGACGCCGTTGTGTGAACCTGGTAGTTATGATATCATAAATAGAATCCACAGAAGATGGCAGATCCTGTTACTGGTAGATTCAATAACGGTTATCCTTGATATACGTCAGACGAAGCAATCTACACGACAGGCTTACTGGGAGATAAGATTCAGCATAACGAATATATTCACCGTATCTTAATGTCATGTCTGGTATTCCCCGCTACAGAATTCCAACAACACACCAGAAGCAGATCCCTCCAAGATGGGCAACGCCAGCGGGAAAAACAGGAAGAAGAGGAGAACGCGGAAGGAGCTGGAGGAGCTGGCCAGCGTCACGGAGTTTGACGTGGTGGAGATCAAACAGTGGTACAAGAGCTTCCTGAAGGACTGTCCGAGCGGACAGCTCACCGTGAATCAGTTCGTTACGGTCTACAGTAACTTCTTCTCCACGGGAGACGAGAAGAGTAAGGAGAAGATGGCGCGACAGGTGTTCCGCAACTTCGACAGAGACGGAGGAGGCACGGTGGACTTCCGCGAATTCATCTGTGCCATGAGCGTCATGTCCAGGGGAAGTACCGAGCAGAAGCTGAAATGGGCTTTCAACATGTACGATCTGGACGGCAACGGGACCATTTCAAAACGAGAACTACTGGAAATCATTACGGTATAAGACTTCCACCTGCTAGAAGTAGTCTCATGCATGTGAAATAGCGGACCAAATGCTAATTTGCATGAATAAGTTAGCTGGGGTTCATGATGGTTAACTGTTACATATCACATAACTAAGACAGAAAGGAGCATCAATACCAACTATTATTTGAATACTTAAAATGCGAAAATGTTAATTTTAGTTGTTGTCTATAATTAATTAACTATAGACTAAGTTATGGCATCAGCTCTTCCTGATAGCAAGTAACTTTCATTGAAAATGCCAAAACAATATCTTTCATGATGCTCCTATATAAATGTATGTCAATACAACAGCAATTTGATTTGGCAATACATTCTAAATACGTCATTCAAAACCTTACAGGTAGTGTTCAACATGAAAGAACGCGAGGTAAAGAAGCTTCCCGAAGACGAGTCCTCGCCTGAAAAACTGACAGAAAAGATCTTCAGCGAGCTGGACACTGACCAAGATGGCGAACTGAGTCTGAAGGAGTTCCTGGAGGGAAACAAGAGGAACCCTTCTATTATGAAGCTCATGCAGCCAGGACCATGAATACCTTATATAGTGTATATAGTAATATTTAACATTTGGTAGCCGCGTATCTGACTAACCCACT
>NW_017802425.1:208960-210194 GCF_001625305.1 Branchiostoma belcheri | reverse complement strand
GGATCCTGACAGATACAATAAATACCCATCATGGCGTCATATGTACTACCACAGATTTCAGCAAATCCGCCTGCCGGGCATTTAACGGATTCTAAAATAACCCACAGGGCACTGCTGCTTTGGACTCTCCCGCAGATTCCGAACAAAATAACAGAAGCGGGATTTCGCGGATCTCACTTCCGCAGATCTGAACAAGATACCAGAAGCGGGATCTCGCTTCCACAAATCCGAAAGTGATTTGCAGCAACGGGATTTTGCGGATCTCAGAATTTCGTACTGCTATGGATTCGTGGTCCCACAGATCCGATGAAGGTACCAAAAGCAGAATTTTACGGATCACGGTTCCGTAGATCCGAAAAAAGATACCGGAAGCGGGATTTTACGGATCACGGTTCTGCAGATCCGAAAACGATACCAGAAGCGGGATTTTGCGGATCTATCTTCCACAGATCCGAAAGAGATACCAGAAACGCAGAGATTTTTTGTGAATTTTCGCACTTGACTGACTCTTACTATGGATTCGCATGGATTCCAAGTTTCACAGATCTGAAAAAGATACCAGATGCAGATTCGCTTCCACAGATCCCAACAGATCCCACTTGGCATTCATATGACCTCATATGGATTACGAATCCCGCAGATCCGAAAAAGATACCAGAAGAGGAATTTTTCTGATCTCGCTTGCACGAAATCTGGAATTTACCAAACTTATATAGCATGGGTAATACTATCTTTCCGAGTTATATTATACAATCTGCATCCCTTATAAATCGGGTACCTAACACATACATGTAACTTTCTTGAGGAAGGCAATGAAAAGAAGCAAAGTCTAAATGATGCCTCTGATTGGCCAGCTAGCGTACGCATGCGTACCGTGTTGGCGGTTAGAATGAAAACCGTTAGGAAAGTTGGCTTCGAAGCAGGGGACTACTAGAGAGAAATCAGGCGTTTGCATCGCTTTTCTTCGTGATACCATGATGACATAACTAGTCTACCATGATCGGCCATCGAGTTTGGACAGGATTGATAGTATTTGGACAGGAGGGGGATGTGATGTCAATTCAAACGCACAGAATAGTGACGCTGGTAGCAAACTTCCGCCCCCTCCCCCTTGCACGGCGGCCCTGCACACTTGATCCAACACATCGAGCGTTTGGTAAGTTCAGTTATCGTACCTATTTGGTTATTGATATGTCGCTGCCAGAACATTATAAAATGTACTCTAACTAACCTG
>NW_017802425.1:197598-208940 GCF_001625305.1 Branchiostoma belcheri | reverse complement strand
CCAAATTCTTTTCTGTGCGTATCCTGGCAAAATCCGAACGTATTCCGTGTGGAATATATACTACAAGGATCCCGTTTTTCGGATTTGTACGGAATAGGTTCCGGATTGCAGTAACCGATGTTTCGGATTTTCTGGCGGATTCCATTCTGATCCGTCAGTATCCGCTTGTATCTGCGAAAAATACGGACAAATCCCGGTACGCATCTGCTAGGATCCGAGGCCATTTCGTGCAGTGACCGTTGTAACGATGTGTCACAATGCGTTACGATTGGGACCGCGTTGTTAGCAGTACCTTCAGTACACTCAGTGAACCAGTAACACCTTGCTTCAGTGCACATTGAACCAGTCATAATTGACCTGGTGAAGATGACAGACGGCCATTGAAACGTCGGCTCTTGTTAAACAAGCGGTTGTGAATATGATGAAATTATTCACGGATTATGAATAACAAGTCTGGCAATACAAATTATTGCCATGTGGACTGTGTAATATTAAGTGTTATGTACGTGTCGATGAAATTGTTACGTGATACGGTGGTGACTTCTGCCAGGACGTTTAATAATTCAGCAGTACTTGCAAGCAAATCACTCTTGCTGTATGTGTTCTTTTTTATGTACTCAAGCTACTATGTAAGAGACATCTTTTTTTTAATTTTTAACTTCTCCTTGTTACATATCATTTGACAAGAAAGAACTACAAACTGTATATTTAAAAACTAAGTTAACACCAGCCTGAGTGGGGAGGGTGATCTCTCCAGTAAATGCCATGGTGATTGAACTTGAGTAGCCATAACAAAATAATTAATGTTTGGTTTGAAAATGCTATTCAGATACGCATCTTATTGGACAAATTTGTTGCAAATGGGCCATGAGGATCTTTAATAGTATAAGGTCTGTTGTACTCTGTTGGATTCCATGTATCTGGGAACAAACTGTGTGTAAATACAATACGATTTATAGCTTTATCCATATGTACAATGCCACACAATATATAAACTGGAGTTGTTGGTTTCAATATTTCGAGAGGAAAAGTCACAATAAAAATATAATATAAAACGAGGTAACTTGATGTCAAAGACCAACAATTCTATTTTTAGGATTTAGTCAAATCTGCAAAGTACGTTACATACAAAGTCAACAATGCAGCAGAATCATCATAGTATTTACATGCTTTCCTTACTTACTTACTTGAGTTGAAAAACAATCGAGAATCTAGGTCAATTAAAGCCTTGTTCTTCCATAAATTCGCTTTACAGAGTGAAAAGGTACTTAATTCTGAAAAAAAAATTCACATTAGACTTGTGTAATTCTTGTAGACATTACCAACCGTGTTTTCGGAACTGCTGTCCTCCCTTTTCCTCTTCAGCAGGGTACACAGCGTAAAACTGTCTACAGCGATCTTCTGATCGTTTCTAGCGACATGATCTGCATGTTTGTTGTATGTGTGGTCCGACTGACGATGTCTTCCTCGCTTGTTCCAGGTAGTGTCTGAGGAAGATGATGTGTTATTGCGAAAGTTGTATTTCACTGACATCTCCTGATCAGGATACAGACTTCTCCGTGGATAACACACTTTCTTAACCTCTACAGAAGGCGTGGCGGTGTCTTGAGCCGCTGCAAATCCCCCCCGCTGCATATGCAGTGCGGCACTACAGCGCTAGGGGGCGCCCGGGCCCCGCAAAAGCAGAAGAATCGCTCCCTTGTCCATCCTCGTTGACGTCTACCGTTCCCTTTTGATGCTGAACGTCATTTGCACATTAAGCAAACACTAAAATACACACAAAAGTAAACAAATCTGTCTCTTGTGCTGAACACCATCCACACACAACTAAACATGTCTGTCCTTGGTGCTGAATACCATCCACACACATGTGAACACACACAGCTAGGTAAACACACATGTCCTCGGTGCTGAATTACGTCCACACACAGACAGTCAAACACACCACCATATGTTGAGTTTTCGGTCATGCATCTGCAATATTTCTGATCTGTATTAATGAATTCTGAGTTTCAAAAATTCTATAACAATGTACATGTATATACCGCTATAAACGAAAGAGTGCATTTGTTCTGGGGATGTTTGAAACCGAGTGCATCGACTTTTTTACAATTATTTCGCAGGATCCGACAAAGACACCTGCGGCAACGTGACTTAATATCCTAGATGCAATTTCCTTATACATTTAATTTCCTACCTCCGTATGTCTGCAGGATGGTTGCAGACATGTTTTAATCCATGTACAGAACGTAATTACCGGTGTGCTGTTAGCCTCCACCAGGCTTCACAAGCGGCTGATAGATTGGCCCAAAAGGACAGATAACATAGCAAGGGAATTGGTCCGCTAAAAGAGCACAGAGCACCAAACTTAACTGTACCCCTTAAGAGGAACTCCCTTGGTATGTTTTCTGTCTACTTAGCCGATTTCTTCTCTATCCAGCCGCACTCTACTTCTGACTCAGTACTGGTGGTGCCTTGAGCCTGTACGGTGCCGCATGCGCAGACAGTAGTTTCTGCGTTTTGCATAGTATATAAATACTTAGAGACCTAAGTTTGAGGCAAGGAAGTCATAATCAAGAAGGAACTTCGTTCGACAGACTGACCAGTCATCGTACCGATCAGGAGGTAAGAATGGAATAAAAGCCAGGTTTAGTAACATGGCGTGGAGGCAGTAGATGTTAATATTTTTTTCAGTTTTAATTCTAATGTTTTTACATCAAGAATATTTTTACGCACATCTGATCATAACGTCATAAATGCTGACGCAGTTCAAACTGCATCTATCTCCATTGTATGTACAGTAAGTGATTCCGAGCAAAGAGGGAGAGTCACACCCCACGCACGTAAAGAAACCACCGCAATTATCGAAAAGAGTAGGGGTCATTAAGCTTCCCGGTGAGACTGGTTCAAACCTTACGCTCCGGTCTTACACAGCTTGTACTTACATGTACAAAATTGGTGTGTTACGCCTATAAAGGTTTGCCGGTTATACGAAACAAACAATTAAACAAACAAACAAACAAACAAACAAATAAACAAACGAAAAGAGCTGAACCATAATAATAATGTTAATTTATATAATGTAACCTTTTTATTACAGATTTGAGTGTCGAAGTCAACATTAAAATCACCTTGTCACATAACCATCAAAACATCTCAGTCATGTCTGAATGTAACGGTTCACATGAAGAATTCATCCACGTTGCAAACGTAAAGTTAGAGAGCTCCTTACAGGAAGATGGGATGGCTGACTGTTCTGTTGAAGAAGACGGTGGATATTGTCCAATGAATGGCACGACTGTCGGCTCAGCCCATCAGAGCGTGGTTTCACCACCCGAGCCTGCCTTTCCTAACACAATGCGTACAGCCATCACTTCAGATGAACGGGTGACATCTGTGCAGAAAAATCAGAATCAAAGCCCTGAACAAGATTCGGACTCACAAACCGGCAAGGAGTACACAAACTCCATATTCCAGGGCAATGCTTGGGTTGGGTCAGGAGCAACGTCCGTACCCACTATCCCCGACCCATGGCATTATTCCGATCCACTTTCGGCAGACTCATCAAACACTAGAGAGAACTGCAATACACATTATGGGGTAGATACCAGGATGAACAGCGGACTCTTAACGTCCATGCCGAAGAGTCGAGACACCAAACCAGTACTCTATTCGGAGCGGCTCTCGGGGAAATCGCCCGGCACTCAAGGTAACACAAGCCCCATGTACACGGCAGGGAACTCAGGAGTAGAGGTAAGCACGGTCTCGATGTGCTACGAAACCGCCCCGGCTAGCGTTGGAGAAGAAGATAAGTTCATAAATACTAGTGGAGAAGTAACTGGAATGGCAGACTTTCAGGCCAATACTGGCAATAGTTCTGCCATATCCAAACACTGTGGGTCTGCCAATGGACGAACAAGCGATGCTATCAGTGGTACAAGATACCAGCATGAGCCTGGCGAAAGTACAAGAGACGACATCGATGTGAAACCATACGCTGTTGCGTACATGTGTGACACTGAGATAGAACTGAACACCAACCGGGCGAATGTCTACAGTATTGAACCCTACGCTACGAGATACCAAGATGAGCTGACCGAGGATAGAAGTAGTGATGCAGAAGATATAGAGCCATACTTGGTCACAAACATGAGTGAGATCGAAGTGGGGCGTAACAAGGCAATTTTTGGGGAGACACAGTCCCCTCCTGAAGACCATACTACAATAGACATCACGGCGAGTACAGGGAATAATATCCAGGACCAGCTTCGTCCTAATATTTTGTACGCACCTAACGACATGAACCGCAAACAAGTATTGGTGGTTACAGGTAAGATCGCATAACTGATAACTGTTTTAATGATAACTATTCTTATTGTATCTCAATAACCCTGATACAACACGGTGTCCACGACGTCTTTCTGTCTTCCTTCATGATTTCCCCTTATGTTTTAGTTTACTAAGACAGACGCAATCCTCCCACCCCGAGTGCCCAATGGTATTACAGTAACCTTAGTCTAACAACAAGAGTAATTCTATTTGGTAATGTCGCGATCGCTTTAATTTTACACGGCATCACAAGTCAGGAATCTAAAACACTATAAAGATCGCCTCTACCGTTCTCATGTTATGTTTCTCTTACACGAAAACAACATTGCACTGACCATGTCCGTGTATTAGGACTCTCCTACATGTATGTCTGTTGTTGTTTTAGTTCGAAAACACCGCTGGGGGATTGTTGGTGTTTCCAGCGCCCTAGTAATCGTGATCATTGTTGGAGTCTTGATGTGTCTCTCCGTCAACTTCTCAAAGGTTTTGAAAACCATTTACCCTAGCTCTGCAATGACACAGCTTTAGTGACATTTATTGTAATTTGCGCTTTAAAACAACTAATGAAACTTATCAATTATGTTCTATAATCTTAGTTTCCATATACTTCGGCATAACACTACAAGTTTGTGCTAGTTAACAGATTTATAGAGTTTTGTCTTGTTATCAAGGTGGATGACTCATCTGGTATGTCGACATCATCTGAAAGGCCTACAGAAACTGACGAGGGCACCAATAGACATGCGGTAAGGTCCAATGCAAGGGCGAGGAAAAAATAAAACTGAGAAAAATGCCTAGTTTTGAATTGAATGTTATTTAATTTAATATTCACCTAAAAGTCTATAGAGCTACACACATACACAAACGCGCGCGCGCACGTGATACGTGCCCGCGGTGGAATGATGAGAGTTGACGTTGTATGTATGCGAAAATCCAGCTTAACATCTTCATGCCTCACTTTTGTTGACTTTGTTTTATGTTTCAGGTCATCTCCACCCGCGGCCCTGCTGGTCTGAGCACAGACGAGATGGAAGTAATACAACCTGCTACAAATACTACGGAAGGTCTGAAACACCCTCTCATTGTATATATTCTTCTTGAGTTGCGTGACCAATATTTCATGTTTTATGGAAGATACACCTTACCAATACGTTGTCAATATTGAGTTGATTGTTGAATGTATCGTTTCAGGGGGTTCGGTCTGCAGCTTGTTCATTTGTCTACCTCTACCTCCGCCACACCCATGCAGTTGTCAAGGGTGGTAACACAGCCATGTGCATAACAAAACAGATGCTGAAAGGGAGAATAAACATCACATTCACCCTACGTTTATGCGTAAACACCGCGTTTCGTGCCGTGGTGAGATAACTGTTAATCAGCTACTCTCTTGATTGTGAGGGAAAACGTGTTGTCATGTATATTGTGTTTTGTTTAAGTTAGTCAAGGCTAACCCTACAGACGAAGAGTTTTTTCACTCCAATTCGGTCAGAGGTCACGTGGCAACAAACCACACCGATACATTATATGCATACCATTCATATGTATGATATATTGTAAATATGCATCCATGCATGGAATTTAATTTCCTTTTTCGTAACTATTCCGACAAAGGTACCTGCGGCAAGGTACCTCCATATTCTAGATGTAATTTCCTCACACGTCTACAAGTAATTTCCTTCTGAATGCCTGAAGTATGATTGCAGACATGTTTTAATCACCGGTGTGCTGTTAGGTACAGGAGAGTATTGGTTAATCTTCAATATTACAGTGCCACAGACGGTTTGTGTTCTAGACAGCACTTCGGTGGAACTTCGCCATGAAATTTAATTTAGTACTTTTATGTGAACAACACTATTGTAGCAAACTTTACGTAATTCAGGGAATGCACACTGCGTCTACCCTGCCATTGATTGTAGTGTTTGAAGTTGTACGAAATTCAAGTAATTAACACATCTTGTTGAAATCTGCTGTCGGCCGTTATATTGAAATGGTTATTAGTAAACTAGTGAAAGTATGATTGCAAGTTGTTTTTTTATTTACTTCATGTCATGATTCACCACAAAACAAGGCTCGTGAGAGCCACTCATAAGTATGATTAACACTCATAAGTATGATTAACCTGTGATTACCCATTAAGTCAGATCAATATGATGACAGGATTATAATTTATAATATGGGCGGGGAATGAGGTCTGGTCGGCGGGGGGTGAGGCTGGTGGGCATCCCAAGGAAAAGTTAATGCAAAAAAAATGTTTACAAGATACGTTGACATGTAACAACATCAATACCGATAGCCTGACATCCATCCTATCCTAGTTCAAGTCCACTTCACTTCTCATCAGATAGTCAGCAGGGAAACGATCAGAGTAGCGACCCGGAGCGAGAACTGGATCTACAACAGTTCTTAACACTAGTAGTTACATATAAACGATCCCTCAACTCGTCCATAACTGCTTCACGCTCAACCGTACGTATCAGCAAGGATATGGTGGCCGCGTCACATGAAAGAGAAAAAGCTGTTAGTTATAGATATGTCCCGACCAGAACATTGCATATTTGAACATATCCTTCTCATTGGATGGCTGATGGCTTCGGATGACTGCAATGATCAATATACAATGAGACATGTCTCCATAACAAATTGACATACTCAGACCACGCCCGGCCACACCATTCAACTTGTGTTTGCTAAGTAGGGTGGGGTGACCTAACGGTCATACATATACAGGTATATGGAGAGACCTCGAGATATCTCCCTAATGATCTGTCAGAAACTACCAGGGTACTATTAGCCTCAAGTCGGACAGGTCTTTTTACGTAACTAGTGCGAGCAAGGTACTGCGAGGTTATACTTCTATCCAAGATGGATTTAACATGTGGGCGGTCACCTCTCCTGGGATTCTTTGTCCTTCTGGCAGCCCTTGCTTTTACTGGTAAGTAGAAAAAAATCTTACTACCAACATTCCAAGTAGAAGTTCAAAACTAACATTCATAACGGAACACTATTATCTTCAGTGGGAAGATTAGTATTCAGGTTTTAAAGTATAAAAGAACGCACGCGATGCATCGGCATATGGTGTGTGACTTCACATATCTACCTGTACCTGCGTTAGCTTCTATCAAGTGCAAGAATGACTAGCGATCCCTTAGAATAAAGACTTTACTGATGTTTTTATCACTATAACTTGCCTTATTCATACCGAGATCTTTCCCCCTGTACCATCATCATCTCCGTTACTGCCTAGCCCTACCATGTAGGATTATTGGCAGCCGTTACGCATTGTTAGTTACAATTGTGACCCGGTACATAAAAACAAAGGTAAAACAAGGATAAGTGAGAAGGGAACATAAGACAACTGATTTTGTGTGTGCTAAAGACGGGACAAGTGCATTAGTGCGTTAGTAATATTTACATATATACAAGACATGATGGGGTGGCTCAATGCAGCAGGGTCCTCGCCAGTTCAGATTTGAACTGGGCAAGAGACCCCGCCTCCGCTGCACAAGGCTCAAGTTCATTCCATTCGCTGATGGTGCGGGGGAAGAACGAGAGCCTGTAGAAGTTGGTTCTGCTCGCGATGGCCTGCAATGTTTGAGTGTGATTGATGCGGCGGGAGCATCGAGCCACCGGGACAATCCTGGTTGAGTGTGGGACGGAGACAGCATTATGTGTAATCTTATAAAACATGACCTGGCGGGCGATCTTCCGACGTACTTCTAGAGACTGCCAGCCCAGGTTTTGCAACATAGATGAAACAGAACTTGTACGTCTGTAGTCACTGCAGACAAAACGGGCAGCTCTACGCTGGACCATCTCCACCCTACTCACCTGGTCCTTGGTGTGGGGATCCCAGACACTACAGCCGTACTCTAAGGAGGGTCTTACAAGAGCCATGTAAGCTCTCTCCTTTGCCACATTGCTTGAGATTCGCAGGCAGCGTCTCAGCATTCCTAAGGTTCTGCTTGCTTTCGCTGTAACTAGATCGACATGTCTGCCCCAGGTCAAGTTTGAGGAGATGGAGACACCAAGATATTTGGTGGTACTTACACCAAGATATTTGGTGGTACCATTTTCATGTATCCTATTTATGGGGCCAATGTTGTCGATATTTGATATGAAAAAGAACCTGACTGCGCTACAAACGTGTACGGTACAGTTTTGGCAACAACTGCTGAACTAGAGTAGAATAAAACTTAATATCCTAATTGCTACAAAAATAAGGGCCAGCATAAGTCTTCGACAAAGAGTTACAATCGAGTGCGGCTAATCACCAATTTCGGTATTTTTCCGAGTATAACAAATCGTATAGTTTTCCAACATGTGTATAAGAAGATACTCTGCCCTGAGAGCGTATTTAGCAAAAGCGCTTGGCCTATTACACAGGCCCAGGACTACTGATAAACATATAACAAATAGCCTAAGTAAGTATTAGCTTGTCACAAATGTTAGCATTGGCACAAATCCTTTAAAAGTGAGTCACCCCCATTAACGACATGAGGCGTTACGTAAAACCTCTGGGTGAAGGCAGCAAACACCGCCAACCGTCTCATGGTATGGTACTACCATATGGTGACATCTCCTTTCAGCAGGTAACTAAAGCAACAGGTGTTTGTGATGGTTTACAAAGGTACACAAAACGGGTGGCATTACGTAAGTGTCTAATGATGTCATGCGCAATACATCACAGGTTCAGCGCAGGCGCTGTACGTTCTGCCGACGTGCTCACTTGACCAGGTTAACTTTGTGCAATATGCAAGTCTTACAATCGATGCCCATCCGACTAACAAAAACTCACCAGATTGTCCTGCTAAGATTGCAGAATCAGACTTAAAAGTCTTAAGCCTGTTCATCTGTAGTATAAGATTATACCTTAAAAAGATAGTTACTGATTCGCCCATCCAGCAAACAACAAGGGATTCATTAGAATTAGTAAGCAGAGAAATCCATGCCTTCTTTGAAGTATCTGTGACAGATTTGTTGATCTTGTATAAAGGCGTTTCATACAATATGAAGAAAAAAACGATCGCATTGGTCTCAAGATTGTTTTCGACACAATGATTTTTTCACTTTCGACAGACGCGCAGACTACTACGTCAGCAGGCCTGTGCCCGCCATTGGGAGTACAGAATCGTTCGATCATCCCAGACGGCGTAATGACGGCTACCTCAGCAGCAGCCGGGTCCGAGGCGTACAGGGCCCGCTTGAACGGCGACGGTGCATGGCAGCCCACAGGCCAAGCGGCATCAAATTTCCTGGCTATAGACCTACAGTATCCACGTTATATATGCAGTATCCAGACCCAGGGGCGAGGGGATGGATACGTGGAGACCTACAGGGTCATATTCCAACAAGACAACAATTCGTCATACGTTATGTACTCGGAGGACGGTGCAAACCCCAAGGTAAGTTTTGTATTTAACGTTCATGCCGCATGAGTAGGACATGGCTTTTCATTGAGGTTATAATAATTGTCACATGAATCTCGGCGACCAGGTCTTGGCGGGTAAACTAATTAAGTAGCAGTATGTTGGCATGTAGATCTAGAAAGGCCGACATGTGCATCGGAGCAAATGCAGCAAATGGCTTCAACAGATATCCCCCGTACCAAAAATGGGCCTGTCCCCCGCACGCACAAATGAGTTGTTCTTAAATCACCCCTGTCCAAATTGTAAAGTGTTCCAACAGTCTATATACATGCGTACCTCCATGCAGCAATGTAGTCTTTCAACGCCTTCTGCAAATGTCAGGTCATTTGTTTATGTCCTGCATTCCAATGCTGGGGCAGGAAAGTTTGACATACCTAGCAAAACACTTGGATGCAGTTCATATGGTATGGCTTGGTGCAGTTGCTAATGCAGCTAAACACGATTAAATCACAACAGCCAATCAGCAAAAAGAATAGAGGAAAGCTTCATGCCTATTGGCTCTTTCTCTGCATTTTGATGACTCACCCCTCACTCTACTCTAAATTGTGACCTGAAAAGAGTAAAAAAAGTCCCAAATTATACAAATTTAAGGGAGACTATGCCAAATATAGAATTGTTGTTTGTAGATATATAAAGCATACCCATACCAAATTTCAGATGATTTGGGTGTAATACTAGGTCTCCAGGACCCGAAATGTACAGATTTTGTCGGAAAAAAATTAAAGACTGTATAAAAAAATAAATAAATAAATAGATTTTTAAAAAGGGCCGGGGGTATTTGTCCACTCCATGCGAAATTTAAGGCCATTTGGCTGAAAAATGGCAGAGTTGAATCCATTTAAAGAAATGGAAGGAGAAGGATGAGAAGGAAAAAGAGGAGAAACACGAGAGAACACATTGTGTTTCACCACACCACGCAGTCTATATTCAAAAGAAAACTGGATGGCCAGTCATCAAAGTCCAAAAACTGCGATTCCAATGTGATTACAATGTGGCACGTAGACCGTTCACAGAAGACATGTGTTTTGTTTTCAGACCTTCACAGGCAACAATGACAACGAGACTGTCGTCCAACAGGACTTCTCCTCGTACGTCTACGCCCAGTTTATCCTCATCAACCCACAAACTTTCTCCGGCGCCCCAAGACTGCGGATTGAACTACTCGGAGTTGATGGTAAGAAGCCAAAGTTAAATCTAAGTTTAGAATGAAAATTTGGAGCCGGAAATCTTGACGAGTATAGATGAACTTGAGCAGCGAAGAGTTTTAGGTGTCTTTTGCATGAAGATGTGAACCAACGTAACACAATTTCAATAAAATGCACGTACATTATTGCGCTCAGATAACGGCAAAAGTCATCTGCAAGATGTCATCATCAGTACAAATCATTGAGAAGCGCCACACGAACACTGAAATGTTTGCATGTTTGTCATCTTCCAGTATTACCTACAACAGCCTCACCGGTAACAACGTCACTCGACACAACAGCCTCACCGGTAACAACGCCACTCGACACAACAGCCTCACCGGTAACAACGCCACTCGACACAACAGCCTCACCGGTAACAACGCCACTCGACACAACAGCC
>NW_017802425.1:193957-197578 GCF_001625305.1 Branchiostoma belcheri | reverse complement strand
AGCCCAGGTTTTGCAACATAGATGAAACAGAACTTGTACGTCTGTAGTCACTGCAGACAAAACGGGCAGCTCTACGCTGGACCATCTCCACCCTACTCACCTGGTCCTTGGTGTGGGGATCCCCAGACACTACAGCCGTACTCTAAGGAGGGTCTTACAAGAGCCATGTAAGCTCTCTCCTTTGCCACATTGCTTGAGATTCGCAGACAGCGTCTCAGCATTCCTAAGGATCTGCTTGCTTTCGCTGTAACTAGATCGACATGTCTGCCCCAGGTCAAGTTTGAGGAGATGGAGACACCAAGATATTTGGTGGTACTTACACCAAGATATTTGGTGGTACCATTTTCATGTATCCTATTTATGGGGCCAATGTTGTCGATATTTGATATGAAAAATAACCCTACTGCGCTACAAACGTGTACGGTACAGTTTTGGCAACAACTGCTGAACTAGAGTAGAATAAAACTTAATATCCTAATTGCTACAAAAAGAAGGGCCAGCATAAGTCTTCGACAAAGAGTTACAATCGAGTGCGGCTAATCACCAATTTCGGTATTTTTCCGAGTATAACAAATCATATAGTTTTCCAACATGTGTATAAGAAGATACTCTGCCCTGAGAGCGTATTTAGCAAAAGCGCTTGGCCTATTACACAGGCCCAGGACTACTGATAAACATATAACAAATAGCCTAAGTAAGTATTAGCTTGTCACAAATGTTAGCATTGGCACAAATCCTTTAAAAGTGAGTCACCCCCATTAACGACGTGAGGCGTTACGTAAAACCTCTGGGTGAAGGCAGCAAACACCGCCAACCGTCTCAGGGTATGGTACGACCATATGGTGACATCTCCTTTCAGCAGGTAACTAATATAAAGCAACCCGTGTTTGTGATGGTTTACAAAGGTACACAAAACGGGTGGCATTACGTAAGTGTCTAATGATGTCATGCGCAATACATCACAGGTTCAGCGCAGGCGCTGTACGTTCTGCCGACGTGCTCACTTGACCAGGTTAACTTTGTGCAATATGCAAGTCTTACAATCGATGCCCATCCGACTAACAAAAACTCACCAGATTGTCCTGCTAAGATTGCAGAATCAGACTTAAGCCTGTTCACCTGTAGTATAAGATTATACCTTAAAAAGATAGTTACTGATTCGCCCATCCAGCAAACAACAAGGGATTCATTAGAATTAGTAAGCAGAGAAATCCATGCCTTCTTTGAAGTATCTGTGACAGATTTGTTGATCTTGTATAAAGGCGTTTCATACAATATGAAGAAAAAAACGATCGCATTGGTCTCAAGATTGTTTTCGACACAATGATTTTTTCACTTTCGACAGACGCGCAGACTACTACGTCAGCAGGCCTGTGCCCGCCATTGGGAGTACAGAATCGTTCGATCATCCCAGACGGCGTAATGACGGCTACCTCAGCAGCAGCCGGGTCCGAGGCGTACAGGGCCCGCTTGAACGGCGACGGTGCATGGCAGCCCACAGGCCAAGCGGCATCAAATTTCCTGGCTATAGACCTACAGTATCCACGTTATATATGCAGTATCCAGACCCAGGGGCAGGGGGATGGATACGTGGAGACCTACAGGGTCATATTCCAACAAGACAATAATTCGTCATACGTTCTGTACTCGGAGGACGGTGCAAACCCCAAGGTAAGTTTTGTATTTAACGTTCATGCCGCATGAGTAGGGCATGGCTTTTCATTGAGGTTATAATAATTGTCACATGAATCTCGGAGACCAGGTCTTGGCGGGTAAACTAATTAAGTAGCAGTATGTTGGCATTTAGATCTAGAAAGGCCGACATGTGCATCGGAGCAAATGCAGCAAATGGCTTCAACAGATATCCCCCGTACCAAAAATGGGCCTGTCGCCCGCACGCACAAATGAATTGTTCTTAAATCACCCCTGTCCAAAATGTAACGTGTTCCAAATAGTCTATATACATGTGTACCTCCATGCAGCAATGTAGTCTTTCAACGCCTTCTACAAATGTCAGGTAATTTGTTTATGTCCTGCATTCCAATGCTGGGGCAGGAAAGTTTGACATACCTAGCAAAACACTTGGATGCAGTTCATATGGTATGGCTTGCTAAACACGATTAAATCCCAACAGCCAATCAGCAAAAAGAATACTAGTAGAGGAAAGCTTCATGCCTATTGGCTCTTTCTCTGCATTTTGATGACTCACCCCTCACTCTACTTTAAATTGTGACCTGAAAAGAGTCAAAAAGTCCCAAATTATACAAATTTAAGGGAGACTATGCCAAATATAGAATTGTTGTTTGTAGATTTCTAAAGCATACCCATACCGAATTTCAGATGATTTGGGTGTAATACTAGGTCTCTAGGACCCGAAATGTAAAGATTTTGTCGGAAAAAAATTAAAGACTGTATAAAAAAATAAATAAATAAATAAATAGATTTTAAAAAAGGGCCGGGGGTATTTGTCCACTCCATGCGAAATTTAAGGCCATTTGGCTGAAAAATGGCAGAGTTGAATCCATTTAAAGAAATGGCAGGAGAAGGATGAGAAGGAAAAAGAGGACAAACACGAGAGAACACATTGTGTTTCACCACACCACGCAGTCTATATTCAAAAGAAAACTGGATGGCCAGTCATCAAAGTCCAAAAACTGCGATTCCAATGTGATTACAATGTGGCACGTAGACCGTTCACAGAAGACATGTGTTTTGTTTTCAGACCTTCACAGGCAACAATGACAACGAGACTGTCGTCCAACAGGACTTCTCCTCGTACATCTATGCCCAGTTTATCCTCATCAACCCCTTGAATTTCTCCAGCGCCCCAAGACTGCGGATTGAACTTCTCGGAGTTGATGGTAAGAAGCCAAAGTTAAATCTAAGTTTAGAATGAAAATTTTGGAGCCGGAAATCTTGACGAGTATAGATGAACTTGAGCAGCGAAGGGTTTTAGGTGTCTTTTGCATGAAGATGTGAACAAACTTGTAACACAATTTCAATACTAGAAAGGCCAATATTTGCTTTGGAGCAAATACAGCGATGGGTTCACCACATTTTACGACATGGCAGGGAAAGAATGAGAAACACAAGGGAAAACAATGATTTACATTGATATAACTATAATATGAAGTAACATACAACTAAAACAACAGTTGGATAGCTATTCCCTACTTTATTGGTTAGGATTTGTAATTGCATAATGCAAACTGTTGATTTTCAAAATAAATAAAAAAAACGTTCATGCCCCGCATTCCAATGCTGGAGCAGAAAAGCTTGAAATACCTACCAAAACACTTGAATAAAGACATACTAGTCAGTATGGAAATGCTCTGTGCAGGTGTTAATCAAGTTAAATCCCAACAGCCAATCAGCAAGAAATGCTCTGTGCAGGTGGAAATGCTCTGTGCAGGTGTTAATCAAGTTAAATCCGAACAGCCAATCAGCAAGAAGTATAGAGGAAAGCTGCATGCCTATTGGTTGATGCCCTAGCATTCCATTGTGATGACTCATGCCCAGACGTGGTAACACGGCACACTAGCACCGTAATACATTTGCTATAACACAGACCAAAAACTCAAATAAAACCATTACTAAAAGCCTGTATCACAAAAATTTAAA
>NW_017802425.1:182354-193937 GCF_001625305.1 Branchiostoma belcheri | reverse complement strand
CCACTCGACACAACAGCCTCACCGGTAACAACGCCACTCGACACAACAGCCTCACCGGTAACAACGTCACTCGACACAACAGCTTCACCAGTAACAACGCCACTCGACACAACAGCCTCACCGGTAACAACGCCACTCGACTCAACAGCCTCTATGGTAACAACACCACTCGACACAACAGCCTCACCAGTAACAACGTCACTCGACACAACAGCCTCACCGGTAACAACGCCATTCGACACAACAGCCTCACCGGTAACAACGCCACTCGACACAACGCCACTCGTCACAACAGCACTGATAACCTCCGTACAAGATCTTACAACACCCGAAGTGACTTCTGCATTTCCAACCATCGCACAATCCGCAACGACGGAGGGACAATCAACCTCGACCAACGTCTACAGCACAGAAATGGTGTTCCAAACAACTGACGCAGAGATCGAAACGTCATCAGCCGTGTACGAAACAACTGAGCTACAGGATACTACAATCACCCCAGAAGAGGTAACGACCACTTCCCCGGAAACAGCAGAAGATCCAGTCCAGGGTGACGTGTACTGTAACTCCACCACCATGTGGGTCACCTTTCTCCTTGACGAGCTGGACGGATATGACGTTTCCGGTATGCGACTGCGTGACCCATCATGCACTGCGGAAGTCAATGGAACCCACGTGACTTTCGTCTCTGCTCTTGGCGACTGTGGAACAACATCACTGGTGAGTCTTACTCTATAGGTTGATCTAGCTTCAAATCACATTGGACCACGAGTTCCACGATCTCATACATTTGCCAAATGATACTAATCTTTAAGGATGACTATCATAAATGTTTCTCATTGATTATGCTAATAAGGTCATCATTTGCATAAATTGTATGATCTTCTCTCCCCAAATATCAAATGTTTGAAGTCTGTGCACGCTTGATGATTCATGATATCAATTTGTAGGAAAACGACACGTCCAACAAGATCGTCTACACCAATGAGATCGTTGCGCCGCTGGAACAAAGTACGACGGACGGTGCTGCCAATGACGTCATCGCGAGGCCTGAGGAGGATCGCTGGACGATCAGCTGCAGATATGTCCGAGATGACACCATAGCAGCCGACACCCTGTTTCCTGTACCGGCACCCAGGTAACACTTTAAATTTGTTCCCCCATAAACTATAGACACTCCATAAACATGGCAGATAAGGTACTGATGAGGTGAGATGGTGAAACTATAGACACAATGAGGACTACATTCTTCTTAGTTTGGCCCTTACTGTTCCATCAAGTCTGTCCTAAAAAATATGTCAATAGTCATTACTATCATAAGGACAAAATGTTCGTCATTTTCACAAGCAATCCTGGCCAGAACTTACCTTACTTAACACTACTCTCCTAGACCCTTCACTTTGTTACAATTCTATGACTGTATGTAGAATTGACTTATATTACTTGTACTTATCTACTGAGGAAGAAGTAGCAAACAAATAGATAAGTTTTATCATTCATCCCTTCCCCATAGCGTGGTTATCCTGTATGGAGACGGCTCCTTCACCTTCAGTATGAAACTGTATCCGTCCGCTGGGTTCACACAGCCGTACACAAGCACAGACTTTCCCGTGGAGGTAGGAACATTGGACTGACTTTATAGGATTTATTGATTCCAACACGTTTTTAAAAAGAATGGTTATGATAGTTATGTGTTGGAGAAGAGGTTCTTTATAATATGTTTTATACTGTCTCTCATCGTCAGTGAGATTGTGGCCTTTTATCTCTAAGCCAGGAGACTGGCTATCATAATAGTGAATAGACACTCAGGATAATTTATCACATTTTAGATGCTTTGGTAGAAAAAGTCCCATCCGATATTGTAGAAAACCACATTAAGCATGCTTTATAAGACGTGTTTTCTTCTGCAATTAAAGGTAACGATAAATGAAGATGTGTACTTCGGCGTGTCAGTGGACACCTCCGTCTCCGGCCTGGTCCTGTTTGTTGAGAACTGCAAAGCGACGCCGTCATCCAACCCTGACGACTCGACACAGTACTACTTCATACAGGACGGGTAGGGATATGTTTTCCATGTGATTGATTCCATTGTTTGATAGCATGGAATTATATCTGAATTCTGGCATACCTATTTATCTGTGCAAATAAATAAAACAAACGGTGACGTAAGAGGTATCAAATAAACACTATTTCTGAAATCTTTAAAGAAAACACATCTAGTCGACGTAGGCCTTACTGTCGTGATCTAATCGTGTTTGTTGATTGCTGCCTTCCAGATGCCAGAAAGACGACACCCTTCAAGTGTTTTCAACGGACTCACCGACTTCTCTGAATTATGGAATTTCCGCCTTCCAGTTCGCCAACGAATCACAGGTAGAGCTTTAATGTTCAATAGAGTGCAACCTTTTCATCTATTATGTTCAGACCTTCATAACTTTTAACTATTCCATGTTATGGTGATACATCTAGAAATTAATAAATATATCAATGAGTAAAGTTTCACCAATATACACTCGATTCTTCAGTTGGTCTTCATTCGTAAATCATAGAATTTTTAAAAATCGTAATCCGTCAGACACGTAATGTAAATTTCATATCGTTCCTGTTGTATTCAGCGCACTTATACCATTATTGTATCGATAACTGTTGACAACAAACATCTTGTTTAGCCGTATGTGTACCTCCACTGTGACGTCATGGTGTGTTTGGAGGACAACCCTGGTTCGCGATGTGACCAAGGCTGCAGCAGCTCGCGCAGGCGCAGACGTGCCGCAGACAACGGTCTGGAAGAGCGCGTTACCTTGGTGCAGGGTCCTATCGTGCTGGTTGTTCAAGAGACTTTTACCGGTGAGAGAATATGCAGTTTAAAGATTTTATTAATGTGCACTGTGCCTTATCGTAAGTTCAAAAGTTGTTTGTTTTCGTCACCCCTTTCAATATTCATGTAGACAGTTGTTTTTAATTTATTTGCACTGTCAAATGTCTAATCCTATTATGGTTGAAGTAGGACCCTGTACATTGCCTCAAGTAATATTGGAGATGTCGAATTTTGGTTACCGTTTTTGTCCGTTTTAGCATGTGATGCCACCTGCCACGAGCATGCATCGTGTAGCCCTCTGACCCAAGAATGTGTGTGCGACCCGGGGTGGGTCGGAGATGGCGTCTACTGTCAGGGTAAGTACTGACTTGTTCTCGGGCGTGTCGGTATAACGTTTTCACATCTGTGGAGCCTGAATAGTATGCAATCTATTGTGAAACTGACAATACATTGACATGTGCTCGCCTAGAGTATACCGACTTCTGGCCTCGTTATAGAAAGTTGAGGCAAATTGAGGCACACTGTTCTACCTTTTGATTGGCTACCCTCTTTGTTGAGAATAGAACCAATGATATGGAATATACGGTGACTGAAATGAACTGTTACAGATTTTGACGAGTGCACCATAGTGTCATGTGGGGACAACCGGCGCTGTGTGAACACACCAGGACGTCATGTGTGTGAGTGTGTGCCCGGCTTCCTGGAGGTGGATGGGGTCTGTGAGGGTAAGGCAATGGATCTAATGTTTACCTTCGCAGAAGGAAACATTGTTTTTGCTCCGTTTCCTCTTTTTCCGTTTCGTTGATGGATTATCCGTGACGATAGGCAGTATTATGTTAATCAGACCAGGGGCTAATGATCTGCCAAATATATAAATCGTCTAAAGCGTCGATAACCATTTCAATGTTATTTCCAGCTGCCGTGGCGTACAGTTCCACCTCCCGTATAATGGCCAAGAGTTTCTCCTCGGCGCTGGAAGATCCGGAGAGCGAAGAGTTCGTGGATCTGGTAGAGGAGTTCGTTTGGACGGTATGTATCCACTTTCTGTCGTTGTCATTGTCTGTTCCATATGAACAATTTATATACATGTACGCATATGCATATGAGATGTGTAGCCTCCTGTAATGAGGAGACACAAAATTTCATTATCTATCTTACACACAGTGTCATTTTACTCCCTTAGTTGGAACCTCTGTACCGTCAAACGAGCCTGGCCGGAGACTTTCTCGGGATCGCCGTCGTCGGCTTCCGACAGGGTAGTGTTCTCGTGGATCACGTGATTTACATCCGGGGTTCTGCAGACGTCTCTCTTCCCACAGTGTTAGAGGAGTTCAAGGTCCTTGTGAAGAAAGCCAACGGAACAGCTCTTCAAATCGACGTGAATGACGTTTCAATAATAGGTAAATAGTATATTATAAATGTATACATGTGTCCCGAAGAATGGTAATATATAGTGCGATTATGTTTCTCGTTTCGTTGAAATGGCGATCGAGTGGCTAGGGTAGCGTGCACGAGATGGAGAGAGCAAGGGTTCCATCCCTGGCATTCCTGGCTACACGTTGTGTCCTTGGAGAAGGCGACTTCGGTTGGGGAGGTGAAAGGCGGGTGAAGAAGAGAGCTGAGCTCCGTCATTAACTTTGTCTATCCTGATTCATCTTTCCTTTTACGCTTGTCAATATTACTTACTAAATTACGCAGGCAATTATGTTTCATGGGACACTATTTTCTCTCAAACCAGACTATGACGAGTGCTCGGACCCGGACAGCGCGGACTGCTCCGCCCATGCCACCTGTCTCAACATGGAGGGCTCCTTCTCATGCAGGTGCACCATGGGATACCAGGACAAGTCCCCGGATCAAGACACACGTCCGGGGAGGGTCTGCGAATGGCAAGGTATTAAAAGCAAGCAGTGTCTTTATGGTAGCATGACACAGTTTAATTTGCCCTATGGGGATTTCTGAGCCCTCTTAGAATGGCACACTGCGGATGTCAAATGAACAACAGCCGACTTACCACGAAAGCCAGTTGCGTAATAATATGGGATCATATGGCGTATGTATATTGGAAAATCGTCAAATCATAGTCTCGAAGCCGACGTATTCCATTCCACACAGAACAATTGACTCCTGACTGACGCTCATGTGAGACTTTCTACCCATTCTCCAAGAATTTCGTCCGTACTACTTTGCAAACCCGCATCATAGACTCACTAATCATAATAGGATGTTCTGTAAGCTTCTTGTACAATGCACGGGGTTATGTCTCAGAAGTTCCACTGACTGCGAACATTTGACATTTCAAACACATCAACACTGTAAGAACATATATATGCTGTTTATCAAGTTTACCTTCGAGATATCAACTTGTTCTGCAACAAGTATTACTAAATGGACTTATAATATAAGCACAAACCATTTTTCCGAGAGGAGATCCCCTGTAATCATGTGGTTGTTTGTTGTTGCAGGTGTCTCGGATGACTGGATTCCGGCAGCTGCAGGTACCGCAGCTGCAGCGGCTCTGGTCCTGGTCATCATAACCACCGTCGTGTGCCTTCGTCGAAACAAGCGTAATAAACGCTCGAAAGATGTGGAATGTGAGACTTTAATACTACTTTACTTAGAATTACGAACCTAATGCTGCTCATATTCACAGTAAGGACCTACCTGTACAGTATTTCAATTATAATGAAAATCACCGAATGATAAGTACTTTTCCGTCTTGCTTTGCAGTTACGGGGCAAGACAACTTTGCTTTCCTACAACCACCAAGTGGACCACCAAAAACCAGCACGTACAGGGATTGCGACACCTACTTCTAGATAGACCCTGAAGTTTGCTAGCTTTTGGAGATTCGTCAATAAGAATGATGACAAATGAATGCAGATAAACAATAGCTACGTTAGGATATTTTATATCAAAACGGAAATAGAAACAAAATTTAATGCAGACAAGATGACGACGCACTCAACAATGTATATGGGGGTTAACTACCGATTATGCTATAATTTCTACGATCTACACCTTATGTAATGGATTCACCTATTTGAACGAGATTTAGTTGATTTTTTTGAGCGTTGATCACTGCTAGTATATCACTATATCGCAAAGAAGCGACATTCTTTTTCACAGACATGTGTACAGAATGGACGAGTTTTACGAGTATGACACCTTGTTCAAGCAAGATGAATATATATATTTTATACACGTGAGTGTAATACGGATAAAAAGCAAAATACCAGGCACTGTTATCATATTAGAGTGCAGATATTTTAATACAATGTGGTAAATGATAGATTTTCGTAAGCGTGTAATATTTCCGTGTCCCACACTCTAAGAAAGACAAATCAGAATAGATCGCTTGAAACTATGGCATTATGTTACATGTACTTTCAAATGAATCACACTGCTATGTTATATATCACTGCACCACACTCATGTCATTCTTTAAAAGGCATTTCATCACATCAAACTATCACATCACATCGCATGTTTGATATAATATGTAACGTTAACTCATAGGTGTATACCTCTGGAAATATTGATGTTGGATCAATAGATCTCTGTAACTTCTTTTCAAGTAACCGGGGAATAAATGGACGTTACGTATACTAGTACTTTCAACTCCGTTGAGTAGCTTTGTTGGTTGATAAAGTGTAAACCACAAGTTATGTGATTGTCTCCCATTGGTCTGATCACTGTCTTGAAATAGTTTCCCATGACCTGATTATGTAGAACGGAGCCCTTCACTTCTCCACCAGCTGCCGAGTTGACTCTGACATGGCGAACTGCTCGATGACTGGAGCATCTTTGGATCCAAGATTGTCGTCTGGCAGGTCCACAACCTTCACTTGGGCCCTGCATGTTGGAGATAAAATACGTTTTTAAAAAGGACACCTTTAAGCATCTTGTGGATTGCAAAGGTATAAGTACCGTAAAACTCGAGCATATATTCATTAGTACAAGGTATAAGCACAGTATAACTCGAGCATATATTCGTTCGGGAACTCAATGTTATGTCCAAGGAATGATAATAGCCTCCCTACCTAAGACGCAAGTATATCAAGGCCATAACACTCAGGATGGCCGTGGTTGTGAGGGCGCTGATGGCGATGGTTGTGATGTCAGTTTCCTGTTTTGAAATGGCGACTGGGCTCGATTTGGTTGTCATCGGTCGCACTGTGCGAACACTCGGGTTGAACGATGAGGCAAGTGCCATGACCATTACATGCTTATACCCGAAAGATTCTTCAATATCCATTTTCATTTGTTCCATTGCTGTGAGCAGGACTTCGCCTGGGAAGAGCTGGTTCGTGGCACTATTTTCCCCAGGCTTAATGACGTAGAAACCAATGACAACTTGGTCACCGTGCAGAGCATATGGGAATCGCTGAGGGGTATGGACGTCTGATGATGTGAAGTGAAAGGTAGCAATGGTTTGTCCACACCTTATAGACCTGTCGTCTGAGCATTCACGATACTCCTTCATGTTTCGTGCGCAAAATGACGTCAGTCCTGCCGCAACTGTCCCCACCAGGTTTTGTTGGAAGGCATCTGTGAACTAAAACAAAATCATATCTATATTATAATTACATGTAATATAGTTTTGGATAATTTCGTCTATTACTATATCCCATTAATCATAAAGCTACCACCAAGGAATGTGAAGGACATGTCAGTGACAGACTAAATAAAATTTCTAAACGGCAACTATGTGGCTCCAGGTGTCTTACTGAGGGACGGCTGCGGTGTGATAAATGTTTGTTAGCTTGCTTACATCTAATTTATGGAAACTACATGTAGTGTTCTTGACATTACCTCCTCCATATTCATCTCGACCTCCATCATCACAGTGTTATCCTCCACAGTTGTTGGTTTTGTTGTCATTTCAGGTATCTCTGCATGTAATAAGATAACCCAAAAGTTAGTCCCCCTTCGGCAATTCGAAACTTTTGCTACGATACCGATGAGTATATAAATTATCTGAGTGGAAAAATCTAGACACATTAACTTGAGTAAATATGGGTATCTGTTCGAAGGCGATTAGAAAAGAAAATGTTATAGAAATAGGAATATCCAAGAAATCGCTACAACTTCAAATCGGAATGAGTCTTTTTTATCAAACATAAAAATGGCGGGTTTGAAAAGAAACTATTCAAGCAGAGGCCTACCTGGAACGCAAATGCCATTACGAAGGGCGGTTTCCGGGGCGCAAGCGCAGTAATATGCCCCATGTATGTTGACGCAGATTTCGCTCACAGAACAGTTGTCTGTACCTTCATAACATTCGTCGATATCTTAGATACAAATAAAACTTGTTACATTCGGGCAACAAGGAATCAATTTTAGTATGTAGTTTCATATAAGGTATAATATCACCATGTCATTTGTAGATGTATGTGATAGGATAACAAAAAAAGTTCCATACATAAACCCGATTGCAAACAAACATCTAACCAAAGAAGCAAGCTCTACCAAAAACACAACCTTCTAGGCGAATGTAAAAAACAAATTTTTAGCTGATTGTATCGAGTAGCGCACCTCTGCACGGCTGCACAGGATCGTCTGTGAGCTCATAGCCTTCCCCACAGTAACAGGTGTAGGCGCCAGCAGTGTTGTTGCAGAGTTGATTACAGTGGTTCTTCCCGGTTTCACATTCATCCTCATCTGAAAATTCACAGTCGATTAAATGATTGTCATTGCAGTGTAACGAGGTAGATACACGGCAGATATTGTCAATAGATAGATTGACAAGGAAATAATTCAGGAATTGCAACATACTAATACTTTATGACCGTATAGTAAGAGGAAGAAAGGAGATTTCTTATAAACATTACTAGTTTCATCTGCTTACTGAACCCATCCCTTCCAGTATGTCTGTGTGTGTTTTATCAACCCGTAAGCAGCAGCAGTAAATGCCTAACCTTGACATGTTACTCCGTCGTGTGCCAGCTTGTACCCCTTCTCACACACGCACAGCGCCCCAACAGTCGCGTTGACGGTACACCAGCCAGTGTCAGGGTCACAACTAGGGTCGTCCCCTGTCTCACAGGGATTCTCCGCTGAAAAATGACAAACAAAAAGTCCTTTTTATGTTGTTATCAGCCGCAGGTATATCAACAATAGGTGATCGTGTACAAAATTAGAAGAGGTACTGCGTGTCTGTCATCAATTACTACTATTGCGGTCTTAACCTAAATTGTCATACTCATAATAATACTAGTACCTTATCATCACACACAAATTCAAAGTATGAATTCATAAGTGTAACTCCGAGGTAAACTGAACGTACGTTGACAGGATTGCCCGTCTGGTTCTAAGCTGAATCCGTCCCAACAGGAACATTTGTAGGACCCGTCCGTGTTGTCACAGCGCTGACTGCAGTTATTAGGCAGCGAACATTCGTTGATGTCTGGACATCAAGGCATAAGAATCAGAGTACAAAGCTAACAATGCAAAAAACAATAAAGCAAACAAACAACAAAGACAACACAAATAATGCCTCTAACTTTTGTCAGATTTTATGATGTTTCAGATACCCGGTGTCCTCCCATGTTTTATTGCATGCTATCAGAGGGTAATGCGCTCAGAAAACAGGCAAAGTTAACCTACCGTAACATTCAAAGCCGTTGTCCGCAATATGGTACCCAGCATAACAGTCACAGGTGAAGTTGCCGATGAGGTTGGTACAGACATGCTGGCACCGGTTAGTCTCACACTCATCTACATCTGTATAATGTAGAATATCAATGAAACAAACAATCACCAAGATGAGGAATAAAAAATGTTAAATGTTCACATATAAATTACTAGTGATAATATACACGTAATCTAATGATAACCAAGGATAAATCTACACAGTTACTGAAGGAGTTTTATTTTGATATAGTACCTTGGCAAATTGTTCCGTTGCCTTCATACCCAGGCGGGCAGTCTCCACATTCGAAACCGTCTACACCTGCCGGTGGGGGGAGGTCCGTGCAGTTCACCCCAGGGAAGCAAGGGTTGAAGTTCACTGCGCAGGCGTCAAGATCAGTTTCGCACTGCTCACCAGAGAAGCCATCCTGACAGACGCAATCTAGTCTCACAAACCTACAGGAACGAAAACAAATCAGAGGTCGGTAGTCAAGAAAAGGGCATTCCGGGTACGGAAGCATTATTTGGCTCAGCCCTCTCTCTGTCGACATGTCCTGTTGCTTCCATTGTATTGTGGGTGGGAAGCGATTTTGACAGATGATTGATAGAAAAGGTGACCTAAGGTGCACAGAGGAATTCATAAAGTGGTGTGATACTCGGTTAAATCACATTATACAATATACAACCCCTCCCACCGAAACTATAATGTACTTCCCGAAAGTTTGAAACTTTAATAAACCATTCATCATCATCAATTCTTAGATTTCTTGTGTATTATTGACAAGATATGAGGCAATGTTATGCAACAAAACAACTCTGGAAATAACGTGGGGTATCAATTGTGTGCCATTACCACCATTTCATCCGGTTCATTTTCACTCATTCAGATATTTTTTTCGGAAACTCTGGGCAAAACTGTATCTTATTTTATAGTTCAATGTCAAAAAGAATTACCTTTCATCGTCGCTGACGAGTGCCGGATCTATGGCGCTGGTCGTGTCGCAGGATCCGTTGTTCCTACAGGAGCACATGTAGACAACAGGCCAGTATTCTGCAGAACTGTTTTTCGTGTTGGTTGAGATGAGCTGTCGGGACATATCAACGTTATTAGTCAAGCCTTGGTTTTACAAGACTTATGCAAATTAAACTTCTGAAAACACATTTATATGGAAATACAAATGACCAAAGATGCACTTCATGACACACCCTACATACCTGCAGGTTGAAGAAATCGTCGCAAGTTACATTCCACAGAAGAGTGACGTCAGTTCCGTTGATAAGGACGGAGATTTCCGGTGGCATCTCATCACCAGTGTCGAACGTCATGTCGAGGCCAGCAGGATCCGTGGCGTTAATTCGTATCTCCACAACATCCCCCAGCTTAGCGTATACAGCCTCCGGTCCAGTAAGTACGGGTGGGAACGTGTCTAAAATATAAACAACAAACTAGAGTTCCACGACCTCATTTGCTAAATGATATTGATCTTTCATGCTAACCTTTACGTCTGAGGTGTTAGAAAGCTTTCTCATTGATTGCGCAAATAAGTGTTTCCCCATCAATACTATCAATGAGAAATTTATTTACATATCTATCAATGTGCCTTCTCTCAATTAGTTACAGATGTCACATATTTGAGCGTCCATTCATAGAATGGAGTAGATTTATAGAATTTTCTCATCAATCATGCTAATCATCACCTGATCTATACAAGAACCGTGCACTTACATTATAATCTTTGCAATACTAGCTACTCTTTCCCAAACATTGTGAGACATGGTTGCAAAATAGTAGTAAGGCCTTACTTTGAATGAACATTTCGTCTTCGAAGTTCTGCTCATCCTCCGTCTCCACCCTCCCGACCTCGATGTCTCCTGTCTCGGCGACGTCAAACAGACAAGACGTGTCGTTACCACAGACGTCACGCGCATGCTCCTCGAGATCGGGGTCACTGAAGGTCACTTCGTCAGTGAATTTCGGAATGAAACCCGCAGACGTAAAGTTGCTGGAGCTTTCACCAGGTTTGTAGTGGAAAATGGACTTCATCGGGCCATCATCGTCTGTCACCAGCCCTGTATTGTTGACGGTAAGAATATAACGTTGGATTTGATACGTGCACTAAAAACCCTTTTAC
>NW_017802425.1:170675-182334 GCF_001625305.1 Branchiostoma belcheri | reverse complement strand
GCCACTAGGGGGACCAAAATCTCATCATTTCCAGTTTTCGTCACACCCTACCAACACACCAAGTATGAAACCAATCCATCCAGGCGTTCTTGAGTTATCTTGTTGACCAACAGACAGACGGACGGACGGACGGACGGACGGACAGATAAACGCAACTGAAAATATAACCTCCATGACACATTTCATGGAGGTAACAAACTAGAGTTCCACGACCTCATTTGCTAAATGATATTGATCTTTCATGCTAACCTTTACGTCTGAGGTGTTAGAAAGTTTTCTCATTGATTGCGCAAATAAGTGTTTTCCCATAAATACTATCCATGAGAAATTTATTTACATATCTATCAATGTGCCTTCTCTCAATTTCGTTACAGATGTCACATATTTGAGCGTCCATTCATAGAATGGAGTAGATTTATAGAATTTTCTCATCAATCATGCTAATCATCAATCAATCACGTCGATGAAGGTTAGACATCCAGGTAATGCGATACGCCAAAAAGCAGTTACTCAAGCAACTGGATATGATTTTGAAAACGTCAATCAATCAATTTATAGAATTTTCTCATCAATCATGCTAATCATCTCCTGATCTATACAAGAACCGCATACGTACATTATAATCTTTGCAATACTAGCTACTCTTTCCCAAACATTGTGAGGCATGGTTGCAAAATAGTAGTAAGGCCTTACTTTGAATGGACATTTCGTCTTCGAAGTTCTGCTCATCCTCCGTCTCCGCCCTCCCGACCTCGATGTCTCCTGTCTCGGCGACGTCAAACAGACAAGACGTGTCGTTACCACAGACGTCACGCGCATGCTCCTCGAGATCGGGGTCACTGAAGGTCACTTCGTCAGTGAATTTCGGAATGAAACCCGCAGACGTAAAGTTGCTGAAGCTTTCACCAGGTTTGTAGTGGAAAATGGACTTCATCGGGCCATCATCGTCTGTCACCAGCCCTGTATTGTTGACGGTAAGAATATATGGATTTGATACGTGCACTAAAAACCCTTTTACAATAACCTACCAACGTGATGAAATTTGAACCTACAATAATACGTATATTATTGACTGATGATATGAAGCGAAAGGTGTGTTTTGTCATCCTGTGTTTCAATCTTTACTTTTGGTTCTGAATTTCTGATGATAATAATCAACAGTAAACTCACATGAGTTTCCCATCTCAAAGACCTGGCTCTCGGATGAGTTGGGATGCAGCACGGTTCCGTTAGAGAATTCAAAGTCGTTGGACGTGTCACCGTCCCACCTTCCCAGCAGGCCTCGCGTCTTGTTCATATACTCCATCGGCGCCGAAAACTCAACGAAGAGCATCGCCTATAAAAGAAAATGATGTTGTATCGAAAAGTGAGTGAAGTATAGCGTCTGCTATCCAAAGTTTAGGACATAAACGAATTCCAAGAACAGCCACTAGGGCGCCCAAAACAATACAACTCATTTCCAATCCCGTAAGCTACCTGTCATTAAAAAAACCGTGACTATATGTTCAGAACCTGAGATATGAAAACTGCTGCAGTACCATAGAAAGACACTGAGGTAACATGTTGCATGTTCAAACGTACTAGTATCATTTTGTTGACACCTGCCCACATAGCAAACTTCACAAGAATCCACAAATAACTTCATATTTTGCAAAGCCAAAGGTAAGTACAAATACATGTAAGTGAAAAACTGCTACCTTATTGGCGGTAACTTTCAGAGTAATCCCGCTGAAGAACACGATGAGTATGGAGTTGTTGGACGGTCGGGTCACCAGCGCACTTCCGTCGACTTCTAACTCAAAATCGTCATCTTCAAACGGCGATATGTTCACGGCAGTGTTGTTGATATAGAGGTCAGCACCAGAGTCCCCTTCCAGGTTGACCTGGATTCCGGTGTGGTTCCTCTGGGCAGCAGTGATGGCACAGAAGATGGTTGCTCGACTGCTTCCTGTGCACAAGGGGAGGGGAAAAGACCAAAGATAGTTAGAGACAAAGCCGCCATACACCCCCTTTTGGGCCAAGACAGAGTAGCCTTGAAAGGCATGCACCCCATCAGCCCACCCAACCGTTTCCTCAAACCGTCACATTTTTGACAGTATGTTGTGAACTAACAGTTACATATGATTTGGCTCAACGTTACAATTGAGCGTACCTTTGGCGAAGCAAGTCCTTCCCTGCACCTGGTATTCACCATCGTCCACATCCACCAGTACGAACTCGCCCAGCCCGTTGAACGTGTACCGCACGCCGTCCAGTGTGGAGATGTGAGGGTCTCCCCAAAACCGGGTCCGCCGGCGAACCCTGCGGATCCAAGCTGGGAGCATAGCAATACAATATGAGAACATTTTATTTTGTAAACTCATAGGCTCATTACAAGTAACAGGATGAACGAAATGAATGAAGCCAATGACGCATTACTCAATTTTCAAATGCTAATGATCTAAATATGTTACATTTGCCACGTTTGACATTGAATAAAAAATCCCCACTTCGTAATGTGTGTATTCTTATTTGTAGATGGTGTCTTTTTACATAGAAAATACCAATCTCATTCTATAAACACTCTTATGCTGTAGTATAAACCTTGGCGTGTGTTGTACCCTACATACACACCTATACGAATGGGATAGTTCCGACAAGGACTCCCGGTCCCCCAGGACTGGGGCACTGACCACGGCCGGAGTTGGGAGAACCTCTGACAGTACCAGCCATTTCTCACACGTCCCGACTCGACGCAGCACTGGTGGCGTGCCTCTTCGTCTTCCAAGCGGTCGTTCTGTGAACCAAATGATAATCTAAGTTTAGCTTGGTTTGTTTTGGTTTGACAACATAAAGAATTGATGGTTTTGAATGGCAAGTTGACATATGCCATTGACATAAGAGCACAAATGCCTTGAGTGCTGTGTAATCCTTACCAGCAGCAAATGCCCTCCTATCGATCCCCCCAGTAGTCGCCCTCCACCGACCCTCCGTCGCCGGAGAATCACCCGCGCCCGCCGCCACCACCATCCGCGCCAGCCCACACGTCTTTCCCACCAGAAAAACGCAGGACTGTAGCAGCACGTCCGGCGGAAGGAGTACCGTTTCCCGCCGTAGTGGAACGTCAGCCGTCTCCTACTTTCTGCGCAAGATCCCGTTCCGGTAACGCTGTATCTGTACCTGTAGTTTATATCATCGTTTTGTAGTCGTTCAATTTGTGTCTGAGTATTGACACAGTGTTAAAACTGTTAAAAATGAATTTGTATTCTCCATGTATATGCAACAATAAAGTGTAAAGACAGTGTTCATATCTCATTCATATGATACATTTTGAGCAGGAATCTACAGGAAGGTAGTTGATAAAACTTACGTGTTGTCGTAGAAAGCTTGCTCTGCCGTGCAGGGGCACGAATATGTACTTTCCAGTCTGTGGTACATGTGTTTTAGAAACCACTCTAACCCCACGTCCTCTTCTTGCCTTCTGACCCATGCAGCACACCGGAGCACCGACGGCTGGGGTACGTACAGGTCGCTCTGTTCCTGTAGGGGATAGCTCCAATGACCTGTTGGCAGTTAAAACGTATATCTAGAGTAAATCACTTGCATTGGATACTTAATGGTAACCAATGAGTGAATTTCTGTTCAATATTAAGGACATGAGTACTATAAGCTATGATATAAATATGAGTACCAAGTTATAAGGATCGAAGTGGTCAAAACGTGTTGCTTTCCTTAGAACTATCGTAGAGTCGAAATTGTTGTCACCAAATACAGTAGGGGCATCCTCAATAGGTACCTTTATAGAATGCCGATACTTACCCGTAGATGGCATTGTCCGAAGGATATGTGTGACAGGTCGATTGATATACGCGTAACATAATCAATTGTCGCTGTGTGATATGCCGAATGGTTGTACCAGCTAAAATACAGATTTAGATGAGTGAAACCTTAATTTAAAGAAGCCATGAAATACAAGTTAACCTGAAAGAAATATGGATGAACGAACGAAATAAATGGATGAATGAATGAATTAATTAATTAATAAGTTAGTCAATGTACACCTAACTGGATACAACAATGAAAATGTAAGAATTCTATATGATGGTAATTTGGACAGTTACCCCCGTATTTCAGCCAGGCCCACTTCATTTTCATGGTGCCGGAGTATTCCATGTCCTTCGCGTAGTTGAACCACCAGCCCTGACCGGCGTTGTATCCGGCCACTGCAATCGCGTTCGGGTGACTGGTTTGACCCAATATCTCATCTAGAGGAAAATGGTAAATTAACAAACAGATGATGGATTTATGACGGGATATTTACCAAATAGGTTTTTGAAAGCGGTGAATCTTAGATGCCAAAAACAGTTGCTCACAACAAGCAACTGGATATGATTTTGAAACGTTGGACATCTACTTTGGACATCTTATTTACTTTCATGTGTAATGATGCGTGAGGCAATTTAGAATACTATAATGTTGGAACTGCGCATAAAGTACAACTACATTTGAAAAGTAGTGTGATGTATTACTGGTAAAAAATTATAATGTCATAGATTGTGTTAATTGTTTTTTTTACCTGGACTGGCCCATTCAATCTTCTTAGAGGGGTAGATGAAGTGAGCAAACGAGTGTGTTCCGTCTGTTGACAGTACTAACTGGAAAGTGTTTCTCTGAAACGTAAATTATGAATCAGTCTTTGCTTATAGATGAAATCTAGCTCAGTTAATTTTTTGACGAAACAGTGGATTTTTCATACAAATAATTGCTAGAAAATATAAAAGATGATTTACATTCAGCCGTGCTCAACATTAACAGTAGCATCAGCAGCTATGCATAAAATCCCGAGCACATGGTCAATATTTGGAGCCCAATTTCTCAGCTAATCTGAAATATATGGGAGTCTAAATAGATTATACATATCATGCAGATGACATAACAGCAAAACACATGGGAGTCTACATAGAGAATATATTATGCAATGGAAATAACTGGAAAATACATGTATTGCAGACTGACAGGCAATGTGGTGCCGGCGGGACAATCTCCTCTCGGGCAGACACTGTTGTCTGGGACGATGTCGGTCCATGTCACCACAAGGGCCCACACTGGGTCATAATCTGTATGGGTAAGGAAAAAGGCAATTATTTTCACGAATCACGGTGTGTGCACTAACAGCGATGGTTGTTAAGGAGCCGCATTTTTAATCTAAACAAATACATAATCTTCTGAAACTGATGAACTACCAAAAAAGAAAGGAGAAATGTAATAAACGGTACAATCGGTGAGAACGTTGGAGGAGGATTGTCAGTATGGGTGAATTATCATTTCATGTTCGACTCGTAACGATTGGGCGATATGTCAGTAACAAAACGTACCTGGGAGGTAAAACCCTCTCACAGACCTGCCATCCTCACGTGCCCGAAGAAGGACGCCCAGAGTGTGAGGGTTCTGGTCGTACTTTGAGTAGAGCTCGTAGAAAATTTTCGAACCCGCGTGCGGGCGAGATCTCGCGAGAAATGGCGCGATTACTGCCTGGTACCGCCACTGGTAACTTGTAAGTTTGACTGGCCATTGTGGCCGCTGAATCCGGTCAAACGACACGATCCCGTTGTCACAGATCTGTCAGGAAAGAATTAGATATTGCAGTTAACCATTGACGATAAACTAAAGGAATTACGCAAAACACAACAACTCAATTTGACGGTTTATGACAGGACAACTCCTTTTGGTCTGACATTCACAACACGTATATAAACTCTTTTGGTTATAACTAATCAATCATCTCTTAACGTACGTAGATATGATAATGTCGTCGCCCGAAGAATCGAAATCCTTCAATCGGTAACGTCAGCTGCCTGCAATTGTGTCCTTGCTGGGAAAAGGGCAGTCTGCCAACTTCTATTCCGTATGGGTACAGATCATCATCTGAGGAGGGGCAATAACAGGAAGGCGGAAGTGCGAGGTGAGACAAGTGAGTAAACTTTGAATGGAAAGCAAAGATTAACGATTGCATCGAATGAAAAACAGAAATTTCGATTTTTTTTGTTGATCAAAATACTCCTTAACACTTCTCTTATCTTCAAATGCACAACAAAATTACACGTCAAAAAAGAAAATTAAACTTGAAACTTACCACGGCATTCTTTTCCATCTACCAGTCTGTGTCTGTCCTTGCAGGTACAGTTGGAGGAACCAGGAGTGTTGGTGCAGTGATGGCAGTCTCGCCATTCGAATGACTGGCACTCGTTTACGTCTGTGTCAGGGTTAGAAAAGATGGTCGGTCATCAGCAAGAAACGGGAAAAATACTGCAAAACAGTAATTGTTTTTGACAGGTCTTACCATTATAGAAGCTGTTCTAAAAACTGCAATTCTTGACATATTTAATATTGCCATGGAAAATGCAGTGATTATCTCACCATTTAGTGAGAATACCAATCACAGATTTGTCGGGATTGACCACAAATCCTTAAACTGTATACCATCGGAGACATGGTGGTAACAGGATGGTACCGATCGGATTCACGTGAAATAACAAAAATTTATACGTTCAAAATCATATTCAGATTGCACACTGTGTTTTGATTTCAAGTGGGTGTGAACAAATATTTTCCATACAGCCCAGACTTACCCTGGCATGTAGTACCGTCGAAGTCCAGAGAGTATCCCTCTTGGCAGGAGCAGTAAAAACTCCCCTCGGTGTTGATACAGGTCTGCTGGCACCCACCATTACTTGTAGCACATTCGTCGACATCTGTGTCCGCTTTGGAGTATAGAATTTTTCCTCAATGATTTTGCTTTTAAACTAAACTGTCCAGAGCATGCTAGTTGCTTGAACCCCTGCTTTCACAGTTTTCATACCTCTTGTCATTTCAAGTCATATCAACTACTGCTTGAGTTGCAAGCATATCTGATTTGTTTGTGAAAGGGTAGATTGTATTTGTCGCCAAATATACATGTCAGCCTCCATCGTAACAGGTTATTATCCACTGTCATCCCAATAGACGACCACAGTGTTTATTCATTTCGTTTACAAGTAACATCAGTTATAGATGCCCCCCCCCCTAACCACACACACACACACACACACACACACACACACACACATACACACATAGTATCACACGACAAACATGTTAATCGACCTGAATGGGTTACGCAGGGGTAAGGCATCGCTATCTACTTTATGATGAAACAAAACCTCAATGAAATGATGTATATAAGTATACAATGTACATACAAACACAATGCCGTGTCCCCGACAAACTGTAGCCATCCCGGCAGGTACAGTTGTAGCCTTCCTCTGTGTCCACACAGTCGTGTTCACATCCGCCTCTGTTGACAGTGCACTCGTTCACATCTGTTACCACAGAGTCATTTAGGTCATTGGGGAGTGGACGTGCATGATATAACACTTATAACTGTTCATCTTGTTAAAGGGCTAAGGTTTTTAAGGTGGTTTGCTGTTATGAATTGTCCTACTTGCCTATTTCTGCTAGGATCTTCGGTCATGCTTCTCGGTCATTCTTCTATCAAGTATACCGTACGCTACAAGACTTGAAACTGTATATTGTTCATGTTTTGGTGGTTTAAGAAGTGTTAGAAGCGCATTTATGGAGTAAAGATATTACTCTACAATGAATGAAGTTTAGACGATGCCTTTGTGCAATCTACTATGTACCTTGTTCAGAGGTCTTACATCTGCACTCCTCACAGCCGTGCTCATCAGTAGTGAAGCCATGTATACACTCCAAGTCACAATCCACCTCAGGCTGACAGACCTTAACTGGAGGGAAACATGCATGTTTCACAACCAAGAGAACAATACCTTGAACTTAAGTGACACACCTTTTTTTGTCTGAAGAAACGTCTAAAGGCCCTTTTCTTTCCAGAAAAGCCCTATGCTGACAGTTTGACAATAAGATATACACGTAGCACAGTCAATTTTGTTCACGAAAGCCTACATATCAAACGCCTAAAAACACTTGGTGCCTTAAAGAAACACATGGTGCCTACAAACACTTGTTTTTATACGTTGATAACAGACACCTGATATTTGATATCAAAACAGGCTGTACGACACTGCATGAAAACTCAGAAACACAATGTACATTTATGACACTAATGCCATTTATGCATCACAAAAACAGCAAGCCGAGTAAGGCTACACACTGGGTTAAGCAAGATTAGACCCACGTTCGTTAATAAGTTACGTAACGTTGTCGAGGATATGCATACAGTGTATATAAATGCCCGCAAAAGAGCCCCAATACCATTTTTGCTTCTAACCTCCTCCCTATGATACTGAGTTCGACAAGTCAGTATTTGCAATCCGGCTCAGACAGTACTGCAGTCGACAATATTTGAACAACCCGACTCACCGTTTTCACAGCAAGGGCCCCAGAATCCATTCGGACATACGCACGAGTACGAGAGTGGTGTTCCGCCGTTGTTGCAGAACCGGTTGCAGGGCCGAGTCTGTGGTCCCGGCGCTCCACAGCCGCTAGCCGTGCGGGTCTGTATGCCAGCGTTCCCACAAGACGCGTCACAGGCTCCCCATCCGTTCCAATGCCAGTTGCACCTACGTCTACGCCAAGATGATGTAAGATCCGTGCAAATTAACAGAATTATTCCTAAGATCAGCAATGTCCTGACGCTGCGCATTTTCAACATTACCTGCCTTGAGATGATGACGTCTTCATACCACAGTGACAATCTGTTCAGTCAATTCCTCTGGCAGTTGACATTATGGGATCTCCATAACGATTTGAAGCAACCAAGTGAAAAGACTTACTGGTTAACTAAAAATATGCTTTTACAGCTTTCTGCCAAAACGCCTGCCGCTGTGTTTCACATGATCCTTTAACAAACTGTTAAACTAGACGCCAGTCGGCAGGGGTTTTATGGCGGCTTATGTGACCGCTTCGAATTCGCCATACAATTAGGATCAGCGTATAGCTTACCTTTGACGTGCACGTGCATTATGAGATTAAGAAAACAAAGTCAATTGTTTTCCGGTACAAGGTGAAACTCAACACTATTCACACGGCTCTTCTAAGATGACAGACAGGCAGTACTTGGTGTTGTAATGTCCCCAGCAACCTAACAATAAACAGTGTTTAAATGGCCCAAGTATCACTGACTTTTTCCTAACCCCAAACACAGGCCGTTGTATTGTATTTACAAGGACGATGCACAGTAGCTACGATCCGAAGTCCGGTCACACATTCCGGTCACACATTCCGGTCACACATTCAGAACCTTCCCCCGACCATGTCCACGACCATCAACCAACCAAGGTTTGCGATAGGTTAGGAGCAGTCTGACTAGATTTAGGACATATTTATCCTTCGCGACGACTATGTCACAACCATTTCAGGACGATTTCATAACCAATACATTACGTACTCCCAACAAAGTCCCGAATGCTCTCCAAACTACTCCCAGCCATTCCCGACCATCCCACCTCCGGCCGCAGGCGACCAGAATCCAACCTCTCCGACCACCAGCCAAACACAGTCGACCTTGTGTCCCCAACCAATCCATGGTTGCGGGAAGGTTGGCAATCAGGAGGCCATATTTTCGGCAAAGTATGACAGGGCCTTAATGCTGACGAAGGGATAGAACCTTCGGGTAATGTGTACTTGGTTAGAAGAGGTTAATCCCCGCCTAAAGGGCCGGGCTTCATAAGACTATGCCTGGATAGCCAGGAGAATACGAGACAAGGTGGGCTTTACTGGTTACTTGGGCCACATTACATGCAGATTATATCCTGTACACCGACGGCCGGCGGGAATGTATGGAAACTATAATTATTGCTCTGCTGTCATTTTTATCACTGATACCCACAACGCACTCATTCCACACTAGCCGCTAAAGCGAGTTTCATACACGTAGTTCATGTCATGTCACTTCAGAACTTACAGGTGCCACAATATACTATTACTGCTCTGATCTTTTGCCTAAAGAATATGTTTACCGACGTAAGTACTGTTAAGAGCGGGGTAGGGATTAAGGTGGGCCATGGCGCATAACGCTCGAAGGATCTGTCAGATACATTGGCATTATATGTCCAGAATTTCAGTAAGGTTTTTACAAACATTTGTTTTAATCCATTCCCTTTCACCTTGTTCCCTATATGAGCCATGTTCGAATTCCGCCGTCGTTAGATAGTTCTATGATAGGCACGCTAGTACATGACACGTGAGAATAGACTATTATGGCGTTGGGTATGAACTGTAAAACTTTAATCTCAATCTTCAGATTTTATTTTATTTACAAAACTCTGTGTATTGCAGTTGTTTTTAGTGTCTTGTGCAGAAAACAAATCCCAATCAAGTATGGTATCATATTTACCATGTGTACTTTCTTGCGCTACACAGGTGGGGGGGGGGGTGAGAGGCCGTTTTGCTTTGTCATCAGCTCCAGGTTTCTAAGGCTTCTTAAGTATTACTCCCAGGCCTGGATTGACGCCATTAAGAAATGTATGAAATTATTTCACTTGAATAATATAAATATAACGCGCGAACAGACAGCAACGCTTGCTTTTCATTCATCGATATCTCATCACTTTGCGGGTGATATGTGTCCGTTTTGATCAGTCTACGTCCCTGGATGTTTGAAGTCCAGAAGCCTGTCAGCTATGGTAGGGGCGGCAGGCCTTCTGTTGGGGTCGCCGTCCCAGCATTCCTGCATCAAGGCTGCCCAGTCGCTAGAGGGCGCCGTGCGACCGGTCAGGTCAGGGCGGGTGCCCTCCTTGATCTTTTCCACGAAGGCGAAGTCATCGGTGGAGTCAAGGTTCTTGAATGCGTAGGTTCCGTACCACATCTCCCACAGTAACAGACCAAAGCTGAGAAGATGAAAAACGCATAAGGTTAATATTACCCGTCATGAACGGGGGGAATTTCCTCAGTACGTTAGACATACATCATTGTTGCCGTATATGGCCTGGGTTACTGCCCCTTACGAGTGAAAAGAGTGATATACCGTTCCGTTGGCTTATACTAGACGAGGTGCGCCAGGCCTCCATCAATGTGAATTACCATACCGTGCAATGGATACGAGACAGACAGGGATTCGCCAAGCCTCTGTCTGGGAGATTCTAAGTGAATCATCAACTCCGGCAGTAAGATTTGGATCACACGGGGGCATGTCCCTACTCTTGTTCGAAAGTGGGACAATGCCAGACCTAAAATACATACCGCGAACAGTCATACCGCGAACAGTCATACCGCGTGCCGTCCGCCCTTCTTGTTCCGAACAATAATCTCTCTCTCTCCCTATGTGTTAATGCATGTCTGTGTGTCTTAATATGTGTGTGTGGGCTTAAGTGTAGTTTACGGCCGCAAACGTGTTTTTTTCATCCCGACAAAATTACTGTACGTTGACGATATAACACAGCTGCCGATGTCGTCTTATTGCTCTCGGCCGTCTTATAACTGCGTCGGTGCTTTAGACTGCGTCGGACTTAAAATGCGTCGGGGCTTACAAATGCGTCGGGCTTACAAACGCGTCGGAGCTTACAAACGCGTCGGAGCTTACAAACGCGTCGGAGCTTACAAATCACGTCGGGCCTTGCAAATCACGTCGGAGACTGCGACGAGGATTAAGTCCTTATCTAAACCTGCGACGAGGATTAAGATCTTATCTAAACCTGCGACGAGGATTAACTTGACCGGGACC
>NW_017802425.1:162384-170655 GCF_001625305.1 Branchiostoma belcheri | reverse complement strand
CAGAGCTCCTGCATGGCAGGTCCCGGCGATGATCTCCATCGGTTTGGCCATGCCCAGGTCAGCAATCTTCACCGTCCCTCTCTTCATCTGGAAACAGCACCATTGATACTAAGTCACATACATGATTATTGGGCCATATACCAACACAATCCTAACAAGCAGCTGCTGCTGCTTTATTTGTCACAGGGTATGTCAATACATATGATAAAGTACGTCGGCTACAACTTGTGATATGTTTAACCTGATAGAAAACCAACGTGTGAATGGTTGTTTTAAATGAAAGCTGTCTTCACCAGAATGTTGTCCAGCTTGAGATCCCTGTGCACCAGACCGTTACCGTGGATGTAGGAGAGCCCCCTGGCGATCTGCAGTGCGTTGGTCCTCAGGAACTCCCTCGCCCTGATGAAAGTCGGGCTGTCGACTTTGTGTTTCGCGGGAACGTTTTGGTGACCGAGAAATACAACCCGTTTGAGGGTTGTGTCGCGCAGCTCCAAAACCATGAACAGCTCCAGACGGCCGGCCCCTGGTCTTTCGGCAAGAAGAGCCGAGGAACCGGACGACGTTTGGGTGCTGCAAGCGTCTGAAACACAAAGGAACGTAAGCATGTTTTAAAAGTTCTTTATTGGCAACTTCTTGTGAAACAAAAACCGACGTTTAGACGACCGTCTGCCATCTTCATCAGGGCAATTATGATTGGTGAAGAGGAAGATGACAGAAGGTCATTTCCTCTCTCCATACCGGCTTGTCCATACATATGGATCATTCCAACATCACTGCCACGCATTGTCCTTCTTATTTTTGGCCTGTTTTTACACTTCAAACATCAAAGGCGTAATGAAAAAAAAGAGATACATACTTAAGATTGTCCTCCTCGACAAGGAACTCAGAAACAGTGTCAGATAGTAAGTCGTCCTTTAGTATCTTCAGTGCCACGGGTTGCGACGAACCGTCGGCTTTCTTCAGGCTGGCGCGGTACACCGCCCCGAAACACCCCTCCGATATGAAGTCAGTGGTTCGGTCACAGATGATACTGTCATTGTCGATCTCGTACTTACGGATGTCGCTCATGTACAATTTGTCCAGTTTGCTCTGCAGCTAGATTTCGAACGGAAACGATCTATATGAGTTTGAAAAACTGCAATAAATGTGGAATAGTCACGAACTTCAACAAGAAACTGAATTCTAATGATAGCATTGAGAGACGCACAAGGCTGAATGCATATCTTTTTTCAATACGTGTATGCACTCCCCGTCACACTTAAATCGTTTCTACATCCAGTCTTTTTACCTGCAGGCATTGTTGGTAGAACGTCTTGTAATATCCCACAGCTTTTCTGTTCTGTGTTTTCTCCTGCTGTACGCTGTGCAGAAGACGTTTCTCGGCCCGGAGGAGTGTTGGAATAGACTCCTTCAGAGCGCTGAACCACTGCCACACGGCCGCCATGTGACTGTCCATCACCTGCAGTATGTATTGTGTAATATTTTGAGCTTGTAGCGTGTTGAATGTTGATAATTTCTAAAAATTTGCAAAAAAACTGTTTTGGGGTCCGCGCGGACCCCAGGTGTACAGATTAATCAGTCTGGGAAGGTGTACTGTTGAGGGTTAAAGAAAATTACCTTGCGGAGATTGTTTCCCTCACACAAGGACTTCAGCATCTCTTCCGCCCGTTCCTTCATAAACCTGGCCTTGTCTGTGTGGTAGGTCTTCATCTTCTGCTCAGTAACAATCTTGTTGTAAAGGGTCTGTAGGTATAGTGCAAGAGAAAAAAAGTTTTGAACGGCCAAGTTAAATTTATTTTGCCCACTCATCGACATTGAATGTGATCTAAATATCATCTACACTTGACTCATTACGATCATACCGGTGATTCTGGGCAATAGTCCTCAGGTATAAAATTCCTTTAAATTAGCTTACAGTGGTTTTACCAATTTGAATGTTTCTGTTCAAATACTACATATTACATACATCATAGGTATGATGCATGGAAATTTACCTGTATCCCAGCGACTGGGAGATAAATGACTCCAGCCACTATCGCGAACGGAAGCCATATTGGTGACGTCAAAGCGATGGCGACCTTCTCCCCTGGCGTCCATTGGGCATTTATCATCTCCAGGCTCTTCCGTTCAGGATCCGCCGAAACTGTGAGTTGTTCAGCCGCTCCTCCTCCCTGTTCCATAGCGAGACGGATAGCTGCAACCTTGTTGGATAGAAATGTAACAGTAACGTTTAGATATATACGACATGAAATATGTTTTTCGATGTCAGTCTAATTTGCACGTGTAAATAAATTAAAACAAGAAGCATTTCGTAAACGAAGAGCATCAAACAAAAGTACCTGGTCTTCCACAGGTCGGAACTCCTCCTGAAATCGCCTCATGAGGTCATCTTGAATCTTCTGGAATGGCCGTGTGTTCTCCTTCCAACAGTTAATGACCGTCTGAAGTCGCTGACGAATCAGGTTGGCCACTTCTTCGTTGATAACAGAGAAGTCTTTTGCGGTGGGTGCTTCATGCTCGGTCCAACGTGTGATAGTCTGTTCCTCATTTGTCAGGTACGTCTATTGATCATTTAAGTGGGGAGAAGGCGCAGCAAAACCATCCAGAATATTAATCTTTGAAAACTACTCTAAACCTTCAAAACGGTCGGTTTGTAATATCACCTATGAAAATGCATACTAACAGACTAGCGCATACTAGTAGACGACAAGCCAAACTACATACGAATGCAGGAAAGGAATCTTGAGCTATAGCTGCAAATGTGCGGACATAACTAATTACAATACTCCTGTCGGGGGTCACTGACCTCAAGGGACTCGACGGCCTGACGAACGCTCGTGTTCAACTCCTTCTCCAGACCTTTCATCACCGCTCCCGCGCGGGACTCTAGTTTGGCGATCCGGTCCATGATGTCCAGGTACTCCTTCTGCCGCTGGTCGGCAGTCATCAGGGCACTGCAGATCTGAACGCGCTGGCAGAAAGCGCTGCGCTTCAGAAGGTTCGACAGCCATCTTAAAAGTAAGGAAATTGCACGTGGCAGTCAGCGGCTGAGAACAGTGGCGTCTCTCAGCAAGAAACAAACTTCTATCCATTCAGACCTATCCAATAACTCCAGAGGAATGATAGATTACAAGAGTTATACCGATTCATACAAAAAAGATGTACGTACTTGTAAGTGGACTCCAGTCGGTTATGAAGACTGGCGGGCAAAAGTTCTTCAATACCCTGGATCAGTTCTTCAAAGTCCTTAGTCAGGATGCCGGCAGCACGAAACTGGGAGGACGCCTACATGGGCATGTACATCAACATCAATATCACAATGTACAACGTACTGTGTAATACAAAACTACTAGTACATAAAATGCTGTGTATCTAAAGCATGCTCTACACGGAGCATTGCATCTATCACTTCATTCATTACGTGTGCTTTGCTGACAACTATTGAACGCCATGAAGTATTGTAGGCTACGACAGAAGACGTCTACGTACCGTTCTTGCAGACAAATAATACAACTGGTGCTCTTTGATGCCCGGCCAACATCGCTGCAGCTTCTTCCACGTATCTTGTCTATGGGACGAAATTAGAAAGAAGTCTTATACGTCGTTTCACGAGAAATGCTGCGATAGGACACAGTTTACGTCTGGAAGGTTTCTTCATCATGATTCACATTGCTCTTGACAGTGGACAGTTGCACAAATCTACTGTCAGTAAACATGGTATCAATATCAAGGTGGGATATTATATATGATTGTTAGCAACTAGTGGCTGTTCCCTCCAACTCACTTGACTTCGTCTGTTTCCTTTCCTGGCACTTGGTCCCACTTATTGCAAACAAAGATGGCGGCCTCGGGGTTGAAGTGATGCAACCAATCACCGTCTTTCTTCTCAGAGATCATCTTTAGGAGCTTCTGGAGCTACAAATGAGACAGGTTGTTTATGAAAAAGCTTCTAAAGGCAATGTCTGTGGGTTTGTGCGTATGTTTATACGGACAAAATAGTGTGTGTGTCCGGACGTGTGTGGGGCAAGATTGACAGGAAAATGACATGTCAAAAGTTTTGAACTGAAGTTTACGCCTGCAAAGATTCCAATTCAATTCGTACCTTGCAATTGTATTCGTAATCATTGATATACAATACAGTGTCTGTGATATATGCCTCGTCCCTTACAATATTATCTAATATTGATTTTCTTTTGACGAATTGCCGTGCCTTACCCTGTCTTCTTGCACACCTCCCGCGCTCCCGCTATTGATGACGTAGATAAACGCAAAGGCCTGTGGGAGGTAGCTGATGACGTGTTTTGTCATGTCATCACTCTCTCCGATCCCCGGACTGTCCACAATCACGATACCCCCCTGTAAAATAAATCAACTTTACGTATATGTTGAAAAAGCTTTCAATCAAATCGGAACTATATGTGACTTCAAGTACAACAGGTGTTAAACAGCGAACTTTGAATGACTTTCATCCGTGAATGTTACGCCTCCACATCGTTTTACTAAGCTAGTATAATCAGATATGCATCGTTCTAATGAAGTATATGCTTCAGGTGGAAAATGGAGGAACTGAAGGTATTAAATCCTAGCCTACCTTTAAATACGCCAAAGGCCAAAAGATTTCGACCTTGCTGTAAGGACTGGGAGCTGAGCGGTCTCCCCTCTGTTGCACATACGGGGCCAGCTGTTGCATGACGGGAACGGAGTCCTGAAAAACGATGTCCACTGTATCTCTCCCTGTGGCCGGATCAGCTTCTGCCAAGTGAGCCACAGCACATCTGCAGGGCACAATACAGACGATATGGGATGTGCCAGACATGTCAATATCATTGTTAAGAACAAACATGGGATAGAGGAGAGGCCCGAATAAGATTCAGGTACAGTATATAGCTTTGGACAGAATAGAATAATTCTGCTGTTCGCTACCTTTTCGCGCCATACTTGAGCTCACAGATGACAGAAGTTGTGGATAACAGCGAGTACGGCAGGATTTCCTCCCCAAGCAACATGTTCAGGATGCTGCTCTTTCCTGCGGACGTCTCCCCTGTGGAAACGGGAAATTCAGTATCAAACTCAGGAAAATATACTGTACGCTTTATTTTATAGTCATACCTTACATTAAAAAACACTCATCAAATACCAAAACTGTCTCATCAAGGCCTGCCCGCAGGCCAAATATCAAGACAATCCACCCAGCCACTCCACACACACCTGCCACCAGGATGGGACAGTCGTTCCTCGTCAGTCTGTCCTGGTACCACGTGAGTTTGTCCTCCCACCCCTGCACACCGGGCGCGGCGTCCAGCTGGTCTTTCTGCGGCTGGTCCAGACCGTGTAAGTACTTCTCGGCTTGGGAAAAAGGTCCAAGAGCAGCTTCCGGATGTGACTGTCTCTCTCTACTTCATCCTGCATGGCTTGCATCACCTGAAAGATGATAGATGAATAACATCAAGACTGATCTTATTTTTGTTGTCTCAAAAATACTGATTTCGTATTGCAGCAGACCATTTGTACCCTTTTTGTGGCAGGTAGCTTTTCAACCCTCCCTAACAACTTGTTATGGAACTGCAGGGACGGTTTTTGCTAAAAAATTTTAAGCCGATAGTGAACATCACCGAGCATAGATGCATGCATTAATTTGCATAAAGTGATGAAATGCTTATAATTAATTCTGCCATAGGATAGAACTTTCGCACATACAAAATTATCTACACGCTCCTCTCTAAGTAGTTCAGAATAAAATTGTATGATCTGCCTCTGGGCGCGGGAAGTCAGACTGATGCCACCGCGCCGATAGGGACCATGAAACCCATCAGCTAATTAATCATTTTGATCCCGGGGGTTCCAAAGATCCACTATTATGTAATTTGAGTAAAGTCCATTTATTACAATAGATTATACCAATTACAACCTTATTTCTATCATCAATGAGACAGGATAAAGCGACAAAAATCACAAAACCTGAATATTTCATGGAGGTATGAGATCTTTGAACTCTTGTTTCGCATGACTTGATATCACGTCCCATGTTGCATGGATACACGACAAGGAGGCGATTTCCAAGTAACCGCTAACGTTAGTGGTTACAGGCACAAGTTTCACTTTCTGTGCGCTGAAAATCATGGCGGCAAACGTGCTACGTCATATGGCTGACTTACTTTCTCTTTCACTAAGACAAAAACAAAGACATCAGGTGGAGACGGAATGATATAGATTTACGCTTGTGCGAATCGCCATTTCGTTCTTCAGGGAAATAGCATTATATATATTAAGCAGACCGTGACTGTTTATGTTGTATTAACCGTGTCTACCTTCCGTGACTTCCTCTTTCACTGTTGGACTATAACAGTTAGCGTAAATAAATGCTGTTGCATGCAGGGTTCCCACATTAATAATCCAGGATTCAACGGAACTATTAACAAGGAGCGGAGGTATTCTAAACGTGTCTAAGGTGTACGTGCAAAATATCTGACGATCACAGCGACAGCAAAGTTTCAAAATATTTAAACTAAGTAACTTCGGGTGGGTCAGGTGGCGTTTGGTAAACTTTGACCTTAAGGGAAAAGTCGATGTGGCTTACCTTAGATGTACTTCTCTGCGGCTCGCCCCCCCTCGCTGTGCCCTGTAAGTGATGTTTGAGCCGGACCTGCGCCTCCTCCACCGAGGTTAGACCCTCGGTGCTCAGCCCACAGCGTACCAGCAGGTCCAGCGACCCCAGCAAGTCGTCCGCTGCAGAGGCCACGTCTTCGGCGCTGAGGGAACCGCCGTGAGGCTCATCAGTTCTTAACCCGGAAGTAAGAGAAGTTGAACTTTCTTCTGCCATACTGTCGATAATCACACAACGTTAGTATACTTAAAGACGAGACCTGCTGCGCCGCAATGTCTTATGGAGTTATACGTCTTCCGCCCGTACTCGGGTTAAGGACTATTTGCACCCCGACTGATCACACTCACAGTCCGGTTCAGCCCACCGAAACTTGAGCACTGTCGAATCGCAATGACTCATGCATGCACGCCACTCCAGCGCAAGGGCTGCTGGTCTAAAACAAATCAGGAAGTAACAGCGACATGTATATTGTATTGTAGGATTGGAAGGGGATCAAATTCTCAGGGTGCACATTTCAGCCTGCCTTCTCCAGGGCCTGGCTCTCCAATCCCCTACACATTATCGCCGGGTACCGTTACGTGTAATGACTAACTAACCTACATATATATAACGTTATATATGTAATTGTAGGTCAGTATTTACAGCGGCCATTAATATTCCCTCTCAAGGCTATTGTAAATGTGCTTGCTCTCAGTCTTCTTTATGCATGCCTCTGGCAATGGTTTCTCTATATTCTGGGACTTAATCATTGAGTTCTGTCAGGACCCTTGGGTGGATTTTTGTCTGTCTTATTTTTTCACAAGGGAAAGTTGGTGCTGTAGGGACCTAAGGGACCGTACGTTATTTATCTGGGGGGAGGGCCGGTGCGTAGGAAATCGGGCAGAAAAGGTTTTCCCTGGACCTCCCCCCCGTATTTATTTTTTTCCCTGGCCCTCCCCCGCTATAAGAAAACTTTCCTTGGCCTCCCCCCTTCTGAACATTACAAATCATGCCCGTAGCCAGGATTTTGAATGGGGGGGTTCTTCCCACTGCTTGAGGGGACCTTGAGCGACGTAGGCGCGAGGCGAGCGCCGAAGGCGCGAGGTTCCTAGGGGGGTCCGGGGGCATGCTCCCCCGGAAAATTTTGAAAAATTAACCTTCAAAAATGGCATTTCGTGCATTTTTGAGAGGGTTTCCAAGAAAAAATCTGAGATAAATTTTTATTCAATGACAAAGGGAGCAGTTTTTCTACTATTCCAGTCCGTCTTTTCAAGAAAAATCTTGGACCTTTACATAAAAAGTGGACAAAAAAGTGGACCTTTACATAAAAAGTGGACAAAAAAGGACCTTTGAGCCTTGTGGGGGGGTTCGTCCGGCATGCAAATGCCCCTGAAACTACATCCTAATTAATACTATCAACAATCAATAATAATTTATTAATAGTTTGATATGATATTTAAGTGCGGCACGCGACGAAGTGAAATATTCCGTGGGAAGCTCCCGGCTCTTGAGCGTGCCCGCCAGGCCAAGGAAATGGGGCAAATTTGCGCGGACGGGGATTGGCTTTTAAAATACCTGGCGGTTTGTTGGGTCGGCGTTGTTCTCGATAGGCAGTATTCAGACCAAATAAGACTCTACTTTGCTACGCTCACGAAGGTTGCTGCGTTTTTGGCTGAACGAAAATTTTG
>NW_017802425.1:161198-162364 GCF_001625305.1 Branchiostoma belcheri | reverse complement strand
AAGGATCTTGTATATCGGGACAAAACTCTCACAATACCAGGCTGATGTAGTGCTCTAACCGTAGTGCTGCTCTTTGTCTATCTCTTATAAAGATACAAGGTACTCACTATATATCTTCAATTAAGATTAATTTGTTAGCGAAGTTAATCTGGAGAAGCTTTGATGATAGTTACTAGTACCTCGAAAATGAATTATGATATCGACATGGAAATTTGGGTATGGACTAGGAGAGCATTGAAAAATTAGTCACTCAAATTTGAAAGAAATGCGTTTAATTCTTTGCGAACTTCAACTCAGCTAGACGTTTTTGCAAGAAGGCGTCGTCCCAACATTTTGTTTCTCATAGACGATCCCAGGCCCGCATCCCACACAGTGCGCTTTCCTTCATAAATTGATAAGGATTTTGTATATCCGGACAAAACTTACACAATACCTGGCTGATATACTGATCTGGCTGTGTTGTTAATAGATTTTCTCTCCTTCATCCTTTGTGAAAATATAGAGCGTCCAAGTGTCTTGTCTAGTGAGGCGAACATGTAGGGCCAAGGTCGTCGATACCTACAACATTTCAGAGCCACATAGATCACGTAAAAATCAACACAGGTACACTATATATTGAACCTGGATAGCCTACGATACTATGTGACTTTAAACACAGTAACTTCGACCGTATCCCAAACCGTTCCTTAATAATTAGACGAAAACCCGTTAGAACGTGCCCTAGCGGTTTTTGTAAAAAGTGCAGCAATTAGATATTTGGGAAGATTTCAGGCAATTTTTGAAAAAAATTGACCAATAATCACGTAAGACGCTCATCTTTGGTTAATCTTGCCATGTCCATCTTTTATATTAGTAGTAACACTTTAAAAATAAATGCGAGATGTGGGTAAACTGCAGCAAATCAACATTTCTTTTTAAGAGACTGTGCAAGGGGGGCCCCAGCCCAGAAGAGAACAAGAAATAGCCATGCCTTCAAATACCAGAGTTATCAACCAAGGATTGAGGTATTCAAGAATTCATTCTTTCCTAGCTATCGCAGAGTGGAACCAAGTACAGTAGCTATAGGGGCATTGTCACTAGCTAGCTTTAAACAAAGTCTAGAGTTAGATATAGATGCTCAAGGGTTAGGTGTAACAAGTCGATCGGTGTAATGTAGCCAGCTGCCG
>NW_017802425.1:126807-161178 GCF_001625305.1 Branchiostoma belcheri | reverse complement strand
ACTTTCCTACTTTTCAAAGCATTGAAAAGGTATAAGAATTGTGATAAAAAGTTTTCCTTGGCCCTCCCCCCGCCTTCTCTTATTTTTCCTTGGCCCTCCCCCAGCCCCTTCTCATTTTTCCTTGGCCCTCCCCCCGTACGCACCGGCCCTCCCCCCCCGGTAAATACCGTAGGGTCCCTAAGCCCATCTGTACTAAGTTTGCCATATCCTAACTTTATTTTCGTGTTTCTGTCAGTTTTCCACCCATACAAACATTTGCCATTATAGCTAGTAAAGGTTATCTCTCTCCCAGCTAAGGAGGGCTACCTGACACCTGTTCTGTTATTTGACTGTTTCTTGTTAGAAAGTTTGATTCTCAGGCAATCATTTTACAGCCCTATTCTACTGACTGTTTCTTGTTAGAGATGGATGATTCACAGGCAATCATTTTACAGCCCTATTTTATCTCCCATTGTGTGATGTGATTGACAGCTGTCAAATCTGACCTTGGCTGCCCTTACAGCAGGACTGAGATGAATGGCAGCCTCTGTAACAGGGAATAAGAGTGTGAATGCCCAATGCAGTGTCAAAGGTGAAGACCCCCCCCCCAGAGGAAAACAAGTTACATGTACATAAGGTTAATATGTAATGTTTATGATGTACATAAGGTTAATATGTAATGTTTATGATGTTCTTAGTGTTCTGTTGACCCCCTTATCAATGTGCAGCAGACCCAAGATATTGCAATCAGGATAATGCAATTTGAATACTCTTTTCCTGTTTCCAACAAGATTTTGTGTTGATGAGTTCTCACCTGTGACCCCTAGAATGGCTGTTGAAGGTCAAATGCTGCCACTGTTGGAAGAGGAAATAGACAACCTTGGTGACGTCATGTCAGCTATCAGGCTTGCCAGGCACCATGGGATAGAAGTAAGCCCACTGCAACTTTAAAATAACAGATATTGTGCTATCATTGAGTCAGAAAGGAGGGACGTCATGTTTACAAAATTATTTATGTGTTTTGTTTTAAGTGTAACTCTAAGTGCCAACTTATGACTTTTTTTCCATTCATCAGATTAAGAGGGCGAAGAATCTTGATGATATCAAATTGAGTATGCGCATCCATGTACTCAAAGTGTTACAGGAACATGGAAGGACAGAGAGAACAACAGATGTGAGTAAAAGGATAGTAACTAATTTAATATCTGTCAGAGTGTATTTGGAAGGGTGGAAATGATTCAAGTTGGGTTGTTTTCAAGGAGGTGGGAGGCTCACATTAACTGATATTATAGATTTTAGCTTTAAGTTAGCTACTAGAAAGTCTTGACAAAATATAGTTGCCCCTGAGGCTTGCACTTGGGACAACCTACTTCCAGGGACAAACAGATGTTATTTGTGGAAAATGACATGTCAAGTTGAAAATAGCTGGAATTCCTGCAGACTGACTGCAAATTATACTATTAGGCTCACCCCTGAGGCATTGCCAAAAATGGTCCACGAGAGCAGACAAATGTACGATATGGTCTATGTTCACCCTGCCCAGGATGCAGTGGCTGTTGTTGCACGTTTGATAGAAGCTGACGTCACCAGGAGGATAAGTCTGGAGGGGTTTTACGACACGGCTGCAACACTGATGGAGACTCTGGACACCAACATTGAGCACCACCTAGCGAGGGACGAGTTCACCATGTACTACAGGGACAAGCTAGAGACGAAAAAGGCTCAACTAGCAGCTGCTGACTGCCCAATTCTAGTTGCTGGTATGTGTTAAGTCTATAGATTGGAAAGATGGGAACTCCCAAACTACAAGAGAAAGGTTACTTGGGCAACTGGGTAGATTTTGAAAACCTAACAGTATGCAGTTGATTCAGTAACTGTTTTCTTGTGTGTCTTATAACTTGGATGTCTATTGGAGACAGTTATAAGTCTCAGACGATGGCTGAAATTCAAAATTCAAGTTTCATTTTTTCATCACAAATTTTTCCTTTTCCATCAACAGGTGAAACATCTGCAGGAAAAAGCAGTCTCCTGAATCTACTCCTGGGACAGGACCTGTTACCTTGTTCTCACCTGTCCTCCACATCAGTCATCTGCAGACTGAGGTACGGGGTGAGGCGACGGGCTGTTGCTATGACCCTGGACGGAGTGGAGAAAGAAATCCCATTGGAGGAAAACTCAGATCTAAACGTGCTGTCTGAGTATGTGCACAACAAGCAAAGAGACCAGCCGCTGCCGTATAAGAGTGTGGACATCTATCTTCCCATCAACTATCTGAAGGTATTTACATGCATGTGTAGTGAATGTCCTCAGGGGCAAACCTTACAAGAGATCTAGAGGTATTGTCAGGGGACAGACTATTCATTGACAAGCTACTGTATGATGTAGGCAATTGGAGCAATAGGATGGGCATTAGAATGGTTTCTAGAAAGTCATACTGAAATGTTATATATTCCTGTCTGAAAAGAATTGTAGAGTATTTATTTTTCAGAGTGGAGTTTTCCTGGTGGACAGCCCAGGTATTGGGGAGAGCCCAGCTATGACCAGTGTTGCCATGGACTATCTCAGTGAAGCCTTTGCCTTCATTTATGTCATCAATAGTGCAAGTGCAGGAGGGGTACAGGAGGACAGGGTAAGTAGCGTGTTCACCCTTAAAGCCACATTATGAAATATTTTGGTCTCAAAATTTGAAACCACTTTTAAACACAGATGTTATTATCTCACACTTCTGACATTCATGGTTAGTGCAAAGCATGCAGTCCACACAAGGCAAAATGATGACACCCCTGCTCCCCTTTATTTTTCACCTGCACAGCTTCAAGCCTTGCTGCAGGCAGTTAACTCCAGGAAGGGTGAGGATGACCGCCCTCTGTTTTCACCTCGGTCTGCCATCTTCGTCTGCAACAAGTGGGACCTCATTCCTCCTAGTGAGCGAGAGGCTGTGAAACAGGACACTATAAGGTATACGGTTATATAAAACTATAATTAGTATAATACCCAGTCTACTTTCTTTGTCATCACTGACTTAACTATGTTTGGAGAGACTTAACAGTACCTTTGACTGGCATTTGTATTATAAGCATACATGTGAGTTATTATAAGATCTACCATAATCTTTCCATTTTCTCAGGAAACTGAAGGCCAGCTGGCCAGGGTTCACAACAGACCAGCTGTTCTTCCTGTCCACCAAGATAGCAGCAGACATCAGTGTTGCAGGCTATATGGCCTCTGATTTTGTCAGGCTCTTGAATGGAATAGAAAAGCTGCTACCCATCAGCCTTAGGTCTAAGTTGCAACACCAGTTTAGGTAATACATGTACCTCACTGTGTGTATTGTGAATACAGGTGCTCAGTTGGAATTGAAATAGTTTTTTTTTGAGGCACCATAAACCTTTTTTCTCAAAGTTTGATTCACCATATTTCTCTCCTATCTGTCAGCTTTCTTAGTGCTGTCATTTTTAATCACGAGCAAACAAATAAACAGTAAACAAATAAACAAAAATTCAGCAAAAACTGGCCGTAATGGGAGTTTACTTACTGTAATTGTTGACAGGTGGCTGGACTACCTGGTGGCCAGAGTTGTGTACCACTCAGGAGTCTATGTGCAGCAGGCTAAGTCATCCAAGGCAACCAACATTAAGCTGTACAGGGAGACTGAAGTCAGACTAAACAAGTTAGAGAAACAGGCAGGACACATCATCGGCAAGCTGCAGGAGTTCCTTCAGGACAGGGTTGAGGAAGGTGTGTCACTCACACAGGATTTCTTCATGCTATAGATTATGTTGACATGTTTAAGTCATTCACAATTTTTGATACATACACTGTAAGTGTTTGCAAACAAAGTCACTTGTAATGTGAAAAAATCTGTTGTCGGGGCTATGAGTCCCTTTGTATTGGGCTATGGTTAAAGGCTAAATTGTACCATAGAATGTGGTGCCTTCCATACTTCTTTACTAATTCGGCATACGGAATGCTGGCTCAGATCAGATGGTGGACCACTTATTTTGACACTAGCTGTCAAGGTGTGTATGGAGGTCCAGGATACAACATATTGGACATGCATATGGACCTACATCCTTTAGATTATTTTGGGCCACAAAGAAAAGCTTAATGCAATCTAAGATATTCTTGTTCATACCTGTAGGTGTTGGCCACCTGCAGTCTGTTCTTCAGTCTGCTCATGTGCAGCGCATGATGTCACAATGGGATGAAACAGATCTACCTAACGGTGAGGACTGGGCTGCCCTGGAGAAGGCCTTGGAAACCAGAATCAGTGAACGTCTGGCGGCCATTTTGTCCCAGGAGCACTTCGACTCCTACTTGATGGACCTTGAGTCCACTATCACTGATGAGTTCCGCAAGGTATGTTATTCAGAAACAACTTGATCTGCCCTAGCTATCTGTCTTAGCAATATGTACATGTACCTGGCCATCATAAACAAAATGATCTCAATCCAGATTCAGATCACTGAAGAGATAATCTTCCACTGGTCATGACAGAGAAGACAGACACTCACTACAGATGTACTGTAGTGAGTGTTTACAGGTTCATTATGATTGTATCTGGGAAATTCTCATTTCAACATGCACATTAAACAGGGACCACAGCTTCACATCCTTTTCTAAGGATTGTGACCCTTTACAGTCTTGTGCATGTCGGGTGATCAACAACAGCCGTGATTCAAACCTCCTCTTGGTCCAGGGTCGCTAACCTCTTGGAATATGCATTCTACTAAAATTAACATAATGTATCTGCATTAAATGTCAGTACTCCACTTTGAAAAAGCTTATTGATATTATCATAATGGTAATATTTCATATTCATCTTTGTTTCCTTTGTACAGGAGTTTAGTGTTGTTGTAGCATAATTGATTGATTGATCGATTGATATGTTAATTGATTGATTAATCCTTGATATCATTCATCTTTGTTTCATTTGTACAGGAGTTTAGTGTCATCGAGCAGCAGCTGTCATGGGTAGAGCATGCCCTTCAAGGGTCGCGACAGGATGATCTGTTTTACCTTCTCCATGATGAGGAGTACACCACCAAAGTCCACTCCATATTCAACCTCTCAACAGGTGAGATTATGATTGATAGATAAACAAAATGTATGTATTTAAATCATGAATGCATCATTATCTTCATAGAATTCCTGATTTCATGTATATCTCAACTGAAGGCTGTATCAGTCCCATGAAAAGTGTCACTAAAGGCTGTATCAGTACCATGAAAAGTGCCACTGAACGCTTAATCAGTGCCATGAAAAGTGCCACAGAAGGCTGTATCAGTACCATGGAAAGTGCCACTGAACACTGTATCAGTACCATGAAAAGTGCCACTGAACACTGTATCAGTACCATGAAAAGTGCCACTGAAGGCTGTATCAGTACCATGGAAAGTGCCACCAAAGGCCCAATCTGTACCATGAAAAGTGCCACCGAAGGCTGTATCAGTACCATGGAAATTGCCACTGAAGGCTGTATCAGTACCATGGAAAGTGCCACCAAAGGCCCAATCTGTACCATGAAAAATACCAGTACCATGAAAAGTGCCACCAAAGGCCCAATCTGTACCATGAAAAGTGCCACTGAAGGCTGTACCAGTACCATGAAAAGTGCCACAGAAGGCTGTATCAGTACCATGGAAAGTGCCACCAAGGGCCCAATCTGTACCATGAAAAGTGCCACTGAAGGCTGTATCAGTACCATGGAAATTGCCACTGAAGGCTGTATCAGTACCATGGAAAGTGCCACCAAAGGCCCAATCTGTACCATGAAAAGTGCCACTGAAGGCTGTATCAGTACCATGAAAAGTGCCACTGAATGCTGTATCAGTACCATGAAAAGTGCCACTGAAGGCTGCCTACCTACTGCCTACCTACTACCTACCTACCGCTCCACCGCATATCAGCTACTGCTGAGGTGGGCCATCATTGTTCTCCATCTGCCTCTATCTTGCGTGGCTCGTTGCGTCCCCTTCACTCGCAGGCCATCACTGCAAGGTCTCTTTCCACTGTTTTTCTCCACGTCATACTTTGCCCGCCCCTCTTCCTTTTTCCTTGTGGGCACCACGTTAACACCACTTTTGGCAGTCTTTGTCTTGGCATTTTAGATACGTGGCCTAGCCACGTATCTGAAGGCTGTATCAGTACCATGAAAAGTGCAACTGAAGGCTGTATCAGTACCATGAAAACTGCCACTGAAGGCTGTATCAGTACCATGGAAAGTACCACCAAAGGCCCAATCTGTACCATGAAAAGTGCCACTGAAGGCTGTATCAGTACCATGGAAAGTGCCACTGAAGGCTGTATCGGTACCATGAAAAGTGCCACTGAATGCTGTATCAGTACCATGAAAAGTTCCACTGAAGGCTGTATTGGTACCATGAAAAGTGCCACTAAAGGCTGTATCAGTACCATGAAAAGTGCCACAGAAGGCTGTATCAGTACCATGGAAAGTGCCACCAAAGGCCGAATCAGTATCATGGAAAGTGCCACCAAAGGCCCAATCTGTACCATGAAAAGTGCCACAGAAGGCTGTATCAGTACCATGGAAAGTGCCACCAAAGGCCCAATCTGTACCATGAAAAGTGCCACTGAATGCTGTATCAGTACCATGAAAAGTGCCACTGAACACTGTATCAGTTCCATGAAAAGTGCCACTGAACGCTGTATCAGTACCATGAAAAGTGCCACTAAAGGTTGTATCAGTACCATGAAAAGTGCCACTGAACTCTGTATCAGTACCATGAAAAGTGCCACTAAAGGTTGTATCAGTACCATGAAAAGTGCCACTGAGGGCTGCATCAGTACCATGAAAAGTGCCACTAAAGGTTGTATCAGTACCATGAAAAGTGCCACTGAGGGCTGTATCAGTACCATGAAAAGTGCCACTAAAGGTTGTATCAGTACCATGAAAAGTGCCACAGAAGGCTGTATCAGTACCATGGAAAGTGCCACCAAAGGCTGTATCAGTACCATGAAAAGTACCACTGTAGGCTGTATCAGTACCATGAAAAGTGCCACTGAAGGCTGTATCAGTACCATGAAAAGTGCCACCAAAGGCCCAATCAGCACCATGAAAAGTGCCACTGAAGGCTGTATCAGTACCATGAAAAAGTGCCACTGAAGGCTATATCAGACCATGAAAAGTGCCACTGAAGGCTGTATCAGTACCATGAAAAGTGCCACTGAAGGCTGTATAAGCACGGAAACCACCGAATGATGTTTAAGTACATGTACCATATCCAAAATTTGAATCATGAAGTTCAATCTTCATTAGTGCTGATGACAAACTTGATATTAATGTTAACACTATGATATTAAATGGTTGTTGAAATGACTAATGACACTAATGGCTGTTTTTGTCCAAACAGGTCAGAAGTTTGCCATTGGTCTGATGTCACCAATATGGCTGCCGGTGGGGATTGCTGTCAGTGCTGTAGTTGCAATCCCGGTGTTGGCCTACTTGGACATCAAGGCCGTACGAAAGAAACTGGCCTCTGAGAAGCATCTAGCTGTCTACCGCGCAGACAAGGTGCAGTACATGCAACAGCGTGTATCAACTGCAATGCAAAGGTTTTCAGAGAAGGAAAACATGTGCCAATATGTCCAGGCTAAATTGAGGAATACCGCGGACTTCCTGGTCAAACTGGAGAAGATCATCCCTGCATTGATCGAAGCTGACCGCTCACTAGTTTCAAGTCTTCAAAAGGAAGAGAGAAGTAATGAACAGCTAATGCTGACCTATCGACCCATTTATAAGACATTTATGAACTTGCAAGGACTCCTGAGTGCTTTTGAGTACCAACATGTGCGTGATTATGACATCTCCGAGTCCAACATCACACAATCTGGGGTGGAAGTGTCTGATGGGTTATTCAGCATGCTGTACAGTGTGAACATCCAGAGAGAATCCACCACAGAAGTTTTGTCTTGCAAAGAATACAGGGCTCGTCTTGATGCCGACAGTGCAGCAACAATCAAGAAAGAGGAGGAGTTCCTTAGGTAAGTTGAAACTGAGCAACAGGAGTATAGCACTTTTCTTTCCTTTCAAAACCCTTTTCTTGTAAATTTTTTATCGGCAAAAAGAATGCCAATTACAAATTTTAGAATATCTACTGACTATTATTTGGTCTATTCCTTCACAAGATATGCTTACATGTATTTCTTTATGCCAATGTTATCCTTCAAGACGGGTAGATCACAAGAACATTGCAGCACTTCAAGGTGTTGGTGAGAGTGTGAGACAAGGAGTAAGGCACCCAGTTTTACTACTTGAGCAGCTGAAAGGTTCCCTCAGAACAGAATTGCAACATCCATTCCGGATTCCAGGTAAAAACATCATTTATTGACTGTACCTTAAAGTTTGTTAATCTGACAGACATACATGATGGTGTTTTGGTCTACTTTAAGATCCTCTGGCTGATACATGGACCTTGATCACATTAAAATTTGAACAGCAAATTTTAGTAATGTCTTATTGGCATGTTGATCTATCTGTTTCATTTTGACAACATATCTTGGCTTGATTCTTGCATATTTCAGTCTATTACTCTTCCAATATGTACACATATAAAATTATATAATATATACATTAAATCATTGGCTAACTCTGGTTCATTGGTATTTCCATATAGCTCTGATGAAGAGCCTGTATGCTATCCCAGAAGCCAAGGCCAAGGTTATTCAGATACTGGAGGGGCTGCTCTACTTACACTGCAGGGGCTTAGTCCATGCTGAACTGTCATTGGATACTGTATTGGTGAGGGCACATCAAACTAACAGTTCATGACTGCATTGCCTTTCTAAAGAATGCAGTATAATTGAGACATGCATGAGACTTCTGTCTTACTTTCTGGTACCAATGGTAATAGTTGTTCAGGAAAAATGATATCAAAGATAATATCTTATACAACAGTGACTTTTTTTATAAGAAGATCTAACTAACAATTATGGTATGTACAAAATAAGGTTAATTAAACTTATAGATAAGGAAACTATAACTAACTAGAAAGGCCAATATTTGCTTTGGAGCAAATACAGCAATGGGTTCACCACATTTTACGACATGGCAGGGAAAGAATGAGAAACACAAGGGAAAACAATGATTTACATTGATATAACTATAATATGAAGTAACATACAACTAAAACTACAGTTGGATAGCTATTCCCTACTTTATTGGTTAGGATTTTTAATTGCATAATGCAAACTGTTGATTTTCAAAATAAATAAAAAACGTTCATGCCCCGCATTCCAATGCTGGAGCAGAAAAGCTTGAAATACCTACCAAAACACTTGAATAAAGACATATTGTCAGTATGGAAATGCTCTGTGCAGGTGTTAATCAAGTTAAATCCCAACAGCCAATCAGCAAGAAATGCTCTGTGCAGGTGGAAATGCTCTGTGCAGGTGTTAATCAAGTTAAATCCCAACAGCCAATCAGCAAGAAGTATAGAGGAAAGCTGCATGCCTATTGGTTGATGCCCTGCATTCCATTGTGATGACTCATGCCCAGACGTGATAAAGACGGCACACTAACACAGTAATACATTTGCTATAACACAGCCAAAAAACACAAATAAAACCATTCTAAAAGCCTGTATCACAAAAATTTAAAAAACGCCTAGGGGTATTTGCCCACTGTACCTCCATACCAAATTTCAGGACCTTAGGCCCTAAAATGAAGAAGCTGAATCCATTTAAAAAATGGCAGGAGAAGAAGAAGAAGGAGGAGGAGAAGGAGGAGAAGAAACATCAGAAAAAGCAATATGGGTTCACCACCACTTCGTGGTGTGGTGAACCCATAATTATTAACTAACTATTAACTATGGATATAGTTAATTAAAGTTATAGGTTATAAGGTTATAACCTTGTTAGTTGTCCTATAAATGGTTCCTTGCTATATGTGCAAAGTTTCATGTTTTCTCTCTATCTAATGAAGTCACTTAACTCAGTGATCACTCTGCTTTGCAACAACTGTTGCACCCGCAGGTATCCATGGAAGGTGAAGTAAAACTCACAAACATCGGCCTTCCTCGCTATGTGGCTGCAACAAATGACACAGAAGACGCCATGTTGCCATCTGCAGTGTACCTCCACCCGGATGTTCTGCAGAAGGGTGGTCATTATGAGTCCTACTGCGACATGTATGGACTGGGACTCATGATGTGGGAGATATGGTAAGTCTTTAATCCTAACTGGCAGAAAATTTGTCGCAAAACATGGTTGCTTTATTTCTATGTCATACATTGTATGTTATTTCTTGTCATAATGTATGTATTTGTACAGACACCCCGTGAATACAAATTCAAGAAATTTTCAAAGAGCCTTGTACAGGAACAACTTAATTTACTGTGTGTTACCAGAACACCTGAATTTACGGTAAAGTTTTATTGGTCCTCCTAAATTTACCATTGAGCATTGACAGCATTGAGCGTTGATCCCCATGCAGACCCTCAAGAAACCAATGTCTGTCTGTCCACATATCCCACAGGTATGGGAGAAGAGTCTACGATGGAGAAAGTCTGGCCCACCTCCTGTCCACCCTGGGAACAAGACGACCTGGTGACAGCATTGGAGAACCGCCTAACAGCCACTGGAGGAACATCATGGAGGCCTGCTGGGCTGTCCTCCCCACAGACAGAATGGAGGCATCCCAGTGTCTACGACAGATGAGAGCTAGCTCCCAATGCCATAGTCCATGACTGTTTAAATTCTTTGTTCAACATTTATAACTGGCATACTAGGATTTCATTTCCTAGACATGATTTAAACACTGATCTAACATGCCTTTCCCTTCTGCCCTATCTGAATACTAGTATATGATTATCACCTGTCACTAAGTATCTAGCAGATCTCACAATATGTTTTGGAGTCTGGATCCAACTTTAAAAGCCATGCCTGAGTGTACCAGTCAGTTTGACATCTCTATATCACCTCAGCCCGTCAGGTTTTCCATTGATAGATGTATGATGTTTACCTGCTGTAGTGACCAATATTCTCGTTAATTTTCGAGGTGCGGTCTGAGACAGACACGCCTTATAATTCTTGCCCTGGGGGACTCTAAGCCTTAACAACATCCCTGGCATTATAGACAAACAAGGGAGGGCAACATGGATTTCTCATTGATACAATCAATGTTGTATTTCCTCGCTGTTTAAGCTCACACAATGTAGCCAAAGATTGCAATCTGACAACACCACATTCCAGATGTAATATCTCACAGCTACAAATGTTAGTAAATATTAGTAGAATAGTTTTAGTAAACGCTATCCTAGTCTGTATGCATAGTGAGAGACAGTTCGTGAGCATGATGAGAGACAAAGTCCTTCTCAAGGCAAGACAAGAAATAATTATTGGGAGGAATTGGAGCACAATGAGACATTTCCATTTCGTGTTGTATTGTATAACTGTTTTCTTTCTATAATCAATATTTAACTGTCACTGAGATGTCGCAATGAGATGTTGCAATCTTACAACCTGTTCACTCCTGATTACAAGGAAAAAATCAAAGACAAAAGTTAAGCATCATATGTCATCTGTGGTGGTTTATTCCTAATCAACACCATGTACTTCTGATACCATGTCTCTCCTGATGAAGCATACATGTAGACAATCATTCTCATAGTTTCAAAAAAGATGACACGTTTATGAATACATAAAAAAACACAAAACTCGGTGATGTAACTTACTTCATTCTGTCATGGGTAGAGCATTCTCATTATATAGACGATTCTATCATTAACTTTCGTTTTTGAGGACTCGTACTCCGTAGAGCGTCGACTCTCCTTTCAGTTCCTTCATTAGGTCTACCTAACCTTTTTACACGTGCAAACCCAATGCTGCTCACTTCTTGTTCAGACTCACACCTTACTCTGTTGTTTTGTGTCTGGAGCAATGTTGTAGGCTCAACCGGCCCGACCTCTGTCAGTCGGCCTATCCCATAGGATTCCAGAAACATTGTCTTTTCATAGGCTATGAGAGGTCGATAGTTTCTGTTCAATTTTTTCCATCCTTTATGTGCTTTCATTGTTTCATTGTTCCCATCTGGTTCACACAGATGAAAGCCACATTTGTTTAAGCCTTCTTCCGAAAAGACATTAACGTTCTCGTCCGTTGTATTACTTACCCCGGTGACGTTACTCTGTACCAGGGTGCGTCGTTTTCTGTATTTGTCCGTTATGTTTTTCCTCCTTATTGTGCAAAATTTGACAAGAAATCGCCCGGCCTTCGACATCGTCTGCGAATTTTTGCTCTTTCCCTTCTTCCAGTGGTTCGCGTTCTGGTCGATCCAGAAGGCGATTCGCTCGTCCGGCGATGTCCGGTCGGTGGGGAGACAGGCGGCGGGCGAGGGGCGCACATTGGCCGGCGGCCATGTCATGGTGCACGTGTCACTCTCCGACTCATCGGTAGAACAAGTGTCACAAGTACACGTGTAACAGTAACCTGTGGAGCCGCTTAGAGTGTAACTCTCTGTCGTGCCAAACTCACTAGAGGTGGCAAGGCTACTGCACTCATTACGTGTATCTCTGCTACATGTTCTCGTTCGAATCAGACTCGGATCCCCGATAGCTCTGAACTCGCAGGATTTTTCTTCCCAGGACGTCTTGGGGGGAACCGTTGCCTCCTTCAGTCTCCTATGACAATTCTCACAAGGCTGGAGAATTTCTGCGATAAAACAAATGTCCGACAGTTCCTCAATGCTGTCTGACAACTCGCCCGAAGTTTGAAACGCCAGTTCCCATGACGTTCCATCTCCGCTTGACTGACTGTGTGAACTCGGTGAGGAATGGGACATTTCCGACTGTACACCGCTTTCTGAATTCTCTTGCCAAACACACGGTATCCCACGACCTGGTATGACTAAATCTGTGTGACTTCGTGACGGACTCTGCAATCTGTTTGAATATCCAATTTCTGAATAAATGTCCTGCTCGTCATCTGCCGTCGTATTGGTGTTCCTAGAGTTAGAACTGGAACTATCCTCTCCAGTACCAGTGTCCAATCTTGCATCAAAAGTCCCTGCCTTACCGGTACAACTAGTGATGTAATCTTTGCCCTTACCTCTTTGCCTATTGAAATAAGAGTCACTAGAAGACGACTCACTCGTGAGGTTCTCATCCGACGACTGCGACATGAACAGAACATCGGTGTCGATGTCCGCCGACTCCAGAACGGAGTACGACATCGTCCCAGACGACGCGTCGACGGACGAACTTTCCTCCGTCCCACTGTCCGCCTTTTCAAATATGTCTGTGTCGTCCTCCGAGGTCCATAGTGTGCCATTCTTACGGGAGTTCCACCACGAACGCAAGTATCTCAACGCCATTGTTGTAAGAGGCTCGCCAGCAACAAGACAAAACTGCAGAAACCTGACTGGCCGGTAACACTGTCGGTACGACCACTGTAACGCAGCTGCGGAAATGCCTCCAACCCTTCAATACTACAGGCGGTATTTGTAAGGCATGTAGTGTCTAGTGTTACTAGTCTTCCTGCATGGCGTCAACTTGGAATTTTTGAGCGCAGACGAGCCAAAACAACAGTAAAGAGAAGCTTACTTCAAAAGCCGGCGTTTCAGGCTAACTGTTGTCACCTGGTATAAACATGCACTTACATCTTCTAGCGTCAAAGGAGTTCAGTTACTCAAGGCGCTCTCTCGGAGTATTGGTACTTTTTCTGCCGTCAATACGCATTGTTCTTTGCTATGATATGACTTTGTAAGGATCCAGATAAAAAGCGTTTGTATGTCTGGAGAACACACGCGGCCCCAGCTGTCGCCGATGAAGTCGCCCGCGGTTTACTTTTGACTGGCACGTTCTGAGTCGCGACGCTGTTTTGTTTTACATGTACAAAAATGTACGCACGAGTGCCCGAGACTCCCGTTACCATGTAACTCGTGAACAGCAAGTACGGCAATAAATTCAGCACATTTGCGAAATGTCCTCTTGAACACGCGACATATACGGGATGGAAGTTCACAAACCTTCTCAACCTTCTTCAATCCGCAGTTAAGCGTATGTAGTTAAAGATGCAACAGGTTTGGTGCAACCACATTTAAATGGTTCGTTCCCCGACCGACTGAACTCTAGTACTGGCGTATTTCTAGCTTCTGTGCACGCTATCTACTCCCGATAGGCTCTCTTGAGCCAGACTTATAGAGGTATGTGAAAATGTTGTCTCTCGTCCCAAAAGGCTTGGTATCCACGGAGACAGAGATCCTCAGTCGAGCTAGGTTTGCAGCCGTATCTATGCAGACGATATCCTGTTCTGCGGCGGAGGCGACGCATTAATAAGTCATTTTGCTACCCTATTGTCTGGAGTGGGGGAGGCGTAAGTTAGTATTCCTTCTGCTTCAAAGGGTTTCGTCAGCGGATTGTATCTTTACACAATTACCTTTGTGTCACTCAGTTCTCATTTTTGATACTAGTATCCAATGGTTTTTGACGTCTCTTACTAACATGTCAACGTCCATTCATTCAACTCATGCCTAGAACCCGCTTTCAGAAGAACAGTGACAGTGACCGTTCTTACGTCTTCCCATAACCACGCAATGAATGCTGAATCCTTTGTACGAGCTTGTTCTTCCCGCCTTTCGGAGACGCTCATTCACTCACGCCAAGCACATTTTTGAAGGCCAGTGACAACGCAGGGGACTTTTAATTCTCCTACGGACACATCCTTCTCCTATTGACACAGCTCCAGGAGTTTGGGGTGGTATTGGGCTGGTGTACACAGTTATTATGTGCGGAGATCCTGGGAGAGCTGGTAATTGTACGGCACACAATGTAACGACAGAGGAGGAGTTCCAAATCCCAAGATAATTAGAACTGGTTGACTCTCTGATGTTATATGGCGTAAGTAACGCACTTAGTGTGCTCCCTCTGGGAGGGACTCGAGAGGATTATCTTATTGTTACACCTGTGCTGTTTGCATTGGCACACCTCAGAGCGCCAGGCAAATTTACAGAGTGTGACCAGGGGTGCAGATTGTCGCGTCGTAAATGTTTACAAAGAAATCCTGTCGTTTGTTGGCGTACTGTTTTGTGGTCCACTTTTAGGGCTGTTAACAACCATCAGAATATCCCTTCGGCAGTTAAACATTGTCATGGGGAAAGCACTTCGTACTTTGATGGTATCCCGTATGTTTCGTCCTTTTTGACGCTCGTTGGACGAAATTTAAAGGCTGAGAGAATCTCTGAATCGTCCGTTTGTAGTCTCTTGCTCGGAAACACTGCCTGGAGTCTACATGTAGAACATTGCAGAAGACATTGCCTTTGCAGAGGGAGACTCAGTCTTGATGGTACATTGAAGATGCGACATTACCTGAGTTTTCAAACATACAATAAAACATGTCAGTGGGTGGTCAGTAAAACGTGTATACATAATAATACATGTATGTAAATGGGAGTGATCAACTCTGAACCGATTTTATACCCACTACATGTATCAATGTTCGAGATTATAAAGAATAGAAACTTTTGGCAATATCGCCTAATGGCGTGATAGCTTCTAATACCTCATTCTTATAAACAGAATTCTTAATCTGTCCAGAAGAGACTTCGCGTTTTAAGTCAGCTCACAACATGGACAGAAGTTCCATCTTTAACTTCACATTAACGACATCCCCATTGATCCCAACGTCTACCCACATCATGCATGTCCCTCGCCTTCCCGTGATGATTCGTAACGGTGCGCACGGCTACCCGTTATCTCTATCTGTAACTTTGTAACTACCAGGTACACAGGAAATGTTGGGTATTGTGACAAGAGAAGAAAATAACACTGTATTCCATGAAACACGCAGAAAAGGACGGCATTGTCATGAAATAAGTACCACGGAAAACTGACACAAATGTGTTTATCTTCACTTTTCTCTATTATTAGCATGACGCATTGCGACGTCACAGACCTAGCGCTAGTTCTGGGATATCTGCATTCTGATTCTTTCACCAGGTTTTATAGTTCTTAGTTTGTTTTGATAAAGGTCCGTCCATTTACAAAGCAGGTTTTGGGAAGTGCGTAATGTTTACTGATGTAAGCCCCGGTGTTCATCAAACCTTTTTGACGACGCCTTCTGAATGGACCCCTAGCCTTTCTGACAACAAGGTATTTGTACATGGTTGTTCCAACAAGACCCCATACGGTCCCCTTGTCCAAGCAGAGTAGTCCAAACAGCTCCCTAAGTACCCACTTGTTTGTTATACCACCAGAAGACGTGTTTGAGGGCGGCATACTTGGAGGGATAAGTGACGTTTTTGATTGTAAAACGATTTCAATGCTTTATGTTTTATTGCGGACAGCGCTATGAGCCTAAGGTATAATACCAAACACTTGACATTCTTACATCGCATCGCCTTGGTGGGAATATTTCATGTCCCTGTCCTTATGGACGAGAAAGGCTGTCTCGACAACGCGGAACCTGTCGTATCCTCAACCGTACGTGCCTATCTAGTTCGGATCCTGAATATGTTAGGGTTAGGATCAGACACGGTTCTAGATAGTCTCCGCGTATCCAGGAACGTAGATTTGGCAGGGTTCTAAATGCGCACCGACTATCCAGAACCGTGCCTCAGATTGGTTCTGGATAAAGCACGGTTCAGGATACAGCCGTTTTCCCTCTTTCAAAGAATCCACAATGTTGACGGTTGTTTGTACTAGTCATAAGCCGCACAGTGAAACTTTGTACCATTCACGAGAAACTATACAGAACCACCTTCTTTCAGCATCGTCCTATTGATCCCTCTGTCCTAGTTTAGTGATATCTGAGACTTTAACCTTTTACTTTTTTATAAGAATAATAACACACCTATCACATTTCACCACATACTAGGCTGAACAACAATTGATATCTATCTTAAGCACAATACTGCACGCTGGCCATTTCCTGAACAGGTGTATACTGAAGGCTCTACAAGACTTAGCGCTGAGAAACATTGTTTTGTCCTAAACGGCAGTTTACTTTCGCAATTTGGAACAATCATGAATTCCTGGGGCAGAATTACAGGAAGAAACCAAATGATGAGTCACAAATGTAATATTCAAACATTTGAAACACTTCTCCGATAAATAATGCCCTAGCTATTTAAAACGAAATTAGAAATGACTGAGAGCTACTTGGGCTAAAGTCTATTCATCATTTAAGAGAACACTGGAATTGTCATAATTGGTGTGGCGTGAAATTTCTAGTACACTAGAGATGATGGTAAACATCATAGCGACACCGCTGATAAGCTGACAAATATACATTCTCATCTGAGAGAAACGACGGAAATGTAAGAAATGAACACTGAAATGAAATCAAACAAACGGTACACACCAACCTGAACCGCCGTTAACGTTATAGAAGAAAAATGACTGGTACTTTGGTTATGTAACATTAAGACTGTAGCTCACGGATTAATTAACTGGTACAATTCCACGCATGCAAACACAGAAGTCAGGAGAATGTTACCTCGCGTGGCAACCCCGTAGTGTAGTATTCTGGGCGTCCTCTGCTGAGAGCAGTCGCCTCGCTACCGTGGACAACACAAACCAGGACAGGGTAAACACGCCGATGTGGTTTTGTTCCGCATACACTGTGATGGACAGGACAAACAACGGGTCGTAAGTTTCCCTTTATCTCACTTATGCGGGAACTCTAAGACTTCGGATTCTTGTAGATGACATCATAACCAACTCGAACAAAAAGACGGGATCTTCTCTTCACAACCTGTTTGAACAAAATAGACAAAAGACAAGATGATATATATTGACAATATAACGTCAGTGTACATGTATACGCCACAAAAATACGACATTCCGTATCTCAGTAAGTAGTTAAGGGTATTATAGACTTCATAGGAGGAGCATTGACATAGTACTCTCGCATGTCTTACCATTGACAAGAACATAGTTCCCTCCGAGTAAACTTATGCGGGTAGACTCACAGGGAAACGAGGAATGTCTCCATAAAAGACAGCCTTTTTCGGTGTTTTCTTTGTGGCCTTCCCTTTGCAAGGCGTGCCGACCATCAATGTGGATTAAGGTGTTCAAAACACCTGCACAATGTTCGGCAGGTGAGAGATTTAGGCCACGTTGACAAACAAGAAAGCCACCCGCATCGGCCCCCAGTCGTGCTATATTACCGTACAAAAGGAACTGTGTCACTTTTACAGGCCCCAAAAAGCAATCCAAACAGCCAACCATGTATTGGAATAACATAACAAGTATTAAAAGAGAGGCGATACGTGTTTTATGCTTTATGTGTTGTTGCCAAACTTCCATGGGTCTACCAGATACGGCCTTAACTTTTCTTACGTCTCGAAAAAGAAAAGAAACTGATCGATCATGAGAAGATTTTCAGAACCGGCTTTCAGAACCTCAGAACCACGTTCATAACCTTCCCGCCGACCACCAACCAACCAAAGATGGGGGCAGCCTGGTCAGATTTAGGCCGCGCCTACATGTACGCCTACTATTTGATACGAATCGAATGAGTTAAATTTGGGTCAAAAACCATGTCCCGACCACAGCTGGCCTACTCCCAACCACCAGCCAACCAGTACCATGGCCCATCCTCCAGTGCGCTCCCGAATGTTTTAAACATTTTGAAACATTCGGCTGGCGAAATCGAACATTAGCTCACCGAACACCTGCCAACCACTCCCGACCTATTCCTACATCCTGGCCATGGTTGGGGAAAGTTCGACAGTGTTCGGGAAGCCATATTTGGCTATCTGCGACAGGGAGTAGACGACAGGACCGAACTGATTGACAGCCGACTTCGTGCAGAGATAGTGACATGATGCATGCGTGTGTGTTTGGAGACGGATACCCAGTACATACCGTGCCCAAACATCAAGTTGACTTACCGTTTCATTCAGCGCCGTCCCAATCGATATCGTGTGATGACTGTCCATATACTATGCAACCACCTGCAGTGTGCTGCGTCAAAAAATAATTCGGAAGCGGTCTATTAATCTGTTCTACATCAGCCTTATTATTTATGTGAGGTTACATGATTTATGTATGAGAACCATTATTCTTTGTGTACGACCGGTGACCGTAAACCAAAGATTAAGTTGTCAGTTTGTACTTTGGATGACAGACAGCTGATTATAACACGCTTCATTACGTACAGGCGAGGAGACGATCAGAGGTTGTGCTATCGTTCCCTCATGATTTACACACCTGGATTTACAAGCTAAGCAGCAAAAACTTGAAGCAGTGATCAGATATGTGCAACAGAACTTTTAATCCAACTTATTCCATATGTGTGTGTCGGCCTCCTATTGTGACTTAGAAGTCAGTTGAATTGCTAACATTTAATTTAATCAAACGAATCACCAATCAGATTGCGTGTATAATGAAGCGTAGACTATGTATGGAATGGACGGTGCACATTGTGTGGGACACCGACACGCTCACGCAAAGCATGCCAAAACACTACATACCAACAGATACCAACACTAATGAATATACTGCCAGATTTTCATGTGCCTTTCTTTACCTGGTGCAATAAAATAACACCAACATTAGTCATGAAAACATAATGGGTGTATCGATATATTTGACGATGTACAAATGAAGTTGTATCAGTCATGCAAGTAAGTACTAGTACTAGCACGAGATACATTGTAAACATCAGACGGGCAGACAGTACGTACACACACAGGTGAAAGATCAAACAGGAATGTCTGATTTTCAACTACACTAAATACGCCGACGCCAATAATATTTCTAGACTGAGACAACAGATTTTTAGAGGGAGGGCAGACACACCCAACGTATTCGGCTTGTCCCGAACCCTGTCCAAATAAACACGGTGCAAACATACCTGTGGTCTCAGGATCAGTGCTGGGCCCAGCATGATTCGGGCACCCTCCCTGCTAGATCCCACAATTCTTAGCGACTCTATACAGACCGTAAAACAAATTATGCAGCTGCAACAATGTGATTCGGTCATTTGTAAATAAACAAAGGGGGAAATTGGTCAAGAAATGTCTTTGACCAAACCTGCCGTCCACCCCAACTGTAGTACCACCCTTCCTAGATCCTACTGATTTGATTCCTTCCATAAAGTTTCCTGACTGATATCGATCCTCCCATTCCACAGAATGGAACGACCCTTTGAAAACTAATGAAGCACAAATCAATGTATTTGCCCCGACCTTCGACGGGGATTGGTTCGTGTAAATCACTTCACCATCATTTAACATGTCTCTTCGCCTTCTGTCTGTCACGGAGTCAATGGCGCGGTTCGGAGCAGTGACGGCGTTTTTGTCCGGGGATTAATCCAATGGGACGTGAATCCTGCCGCAGGTTTACGTGCATAGTGCCACTATTGTGTGGGATCAGGCGAACAGAATATCTATCTATATATGTGTGTCTATATTTTTTCTTCCATGCATTGTTTACTGACACTTAACGTTTGGCTGCCGGCTAATAAATCTTTACACGTTTAGGCGATGGTGATCATGATAGGTATGCAGCCACTATTTCAAATTTATTACTTTAATTGTAGTTGTAAGTAGTCCGGCTGGAAGTCAGCATGCCATATAACTGCTTGTATGTAACTGTCCTGTCGTACTCTCCAGTTCCCCCACTCCTCAGGAGAACTGTGAAGTAATATGTCCAGCTGGTCACATTGTATGTAATACCACCAAACCAGGCATTATAGACTATAATGAAGAGATTCCTATACACAAAACATACGTAAACAGACTGTTGTCCTTGCGTGACCGACGTGACAAAGCCCTTATCACCTGTCCTACGGGGGAAAACAATCAAAAATCCTTTCTTCCATTTCCATGACCCAACAGTAAAGGGCGGTCCCCTATCTTCACTGATCAGGTAGTCAGTTCCTGTCCAGAAATGTCTTGATTTGTCTAACATCTCCGACTGGACAGTCTCAAAATTCTCATAATATTTCGACTGGGAAGAGAAGTTTTAAACTAGCAAATACCTCCGCTGATTAGGTTTTAGATAGAGCCTTGGAGAAAAGCCTTTTAAATCCTGGACTTCAGCAGAGAGGAAATACTTGGCTTAAGGTACAAAGGTCTCTGTAGCTTCAGGTTATGTTCTCCTTAATCCCATACATAACGAGTTGCTGATAGAGTCTGATAGGTTCTTAAGGCCACACACTGAGAAATTGATCCAGCAATGAGCCACAACTGATCTGCTAGATCACATCTGATAAATGCATCATCAAAGAAACTATTGTAGTTTTAGATTCTCAACATCATCCTATTTCATTAGATACAATCTGTTGTCTGTTCATGTATTCAAGGGAAATATGAGAATGATGTTTTCGTTGAAAACGTTGAAAGGTACCATCATAACAAATCACTAGAAACATACATGTAACAGTACTGATGTACACATACACATATTCATTCAACTGGTTACATGAAAGACACAAAGTAGAAACAAATCAATACAGAAATGTTTTCACTCCCTCAGAAACTTTATTGTTCACTTTAAATGAAGTTGAGCTTAAGCCTCAACATCTACACATCCATTCCCCAACAGGATATCATTGTTGACAGCTTCATTGGAGGAGTTATAATAATTCAAGTCTATAAACAAAATCAAGACAAGTACTTCCTTAAGCACAGGTTTACAATGTATATATATTTACAGACTTTGCTTTGGCATACCATATGTACAACCAACTACCTTCACAACCAATCACTTTAAGCCACTTGAAAATTCCCTTGCCCCATGTAACTGCATCATATACATGTACTGCAATGTAGCCTCCTTAGTAAGCTCTACAACTGGGCTTTTTGGGAATCTTCATGGCACGCTTTTTTCTGGCATATAACTTCTATTAGTATTGTGGTTCTTTGGCCGGCCCTACATGTGTTATAAAGGCTCCAAAAAAAGGCCCATCATAGAGCTTGCTAAGGAGGCTAATATTTCCAAGTGTATATTTGACTGCATTTAAAGACAACAGTCTTACAACTGTTGGAAACTCTGAAGTTGGCTACTTTTCTACATGTATTCATCAGTCATTTTAAGCAATATTTCAATATTTTTGGGTTCAAGAACGTGGTTCTTGATAAAGCAGTTTAAGTCTGAAAACACTTGGATAATTTTTTAAAGTCATTGAAAACCAAAGATGATTCAGCCATAGCTTACATGTACCTATGATGCTTACCTATGAATGGTAAGATACAATTTTGCAGCATAAAACTAGATTGGAAGTAACAATGACAATTTGCCTCTTTTGCTTCCTGCAACAGTGCAAAACAGTATTGAATCGGCAAGACTGTATCCAATACACCACCTGAAGTTTGATTGGCAAAAAAAGATACCAGTACAAAAAAAGAAAGCCTAACATAACATAACAATGGCTAAAAACATGCCAAAATAAGTCAAAGTCTAAACCTCTGCTGGGAGAGTAGTGTATTTTACAACTTGTGGGACCCACAATATATCACATTATCATCACCATGTTACTTTACTTGGTACTCCTGAAACAAAGTAATTCAAAGTTTACATACACAGAAGCTTCAAAAATACTCATCCTAAATAAGCCTCTCTCCTGATCTCTTAGCTTCAGTATCAATATCAATATCAGTTTTATACCCTTGCCCATCTTCTTGCTCAGATACATCAACTGTGCTGTCTAAATCTGCTCTCCCAGTGTCCTGCAGGGTTTCATCACTGGTGCTTCCATCCTTACACCCAGCCACACTGTGTGTGCTGACAGGTATGTACATGTACTCAGTGGTGGTCTCCTCTTCACTGTTGTGAGTATAGGTACACTCTAGCCGGATTTTTCCCGATTGTACTTATGCTCTCAAGAGCTCTTCGTCTGAGTCATCTGAGTCGTCAGACTCAACTTCGTCTTCGATGGCCGACCGGCGACCCTTCACGACGGACACGATAAAGCCCAGGACAAATATCTGGTAGTAGGCAGACATGTCAGTCAACAAACAACAAAATGGATATTCAAATGCAAAACCACTCCTGCAGAAATAATGAAGTTTGATGCTTTAAAACACACAATATTACATCAACCCCACAACAGTTTTGCATTTACAAAGAAGGACGAAACATTGTCTGTTAGCCCGGTACAAATTACTGGATGTAAAAACCCCCACATTCAATTATCTCCATTTGCTTAAAAACCTGATACAAGAATGTTTGTCTACTCCCTTTTAAGAGGTATAAACTGTCCAGCTTTTCAATGACATTACGAGTGATTACAGCCTAAAAATTCACCTGTGTCGAGTAAATTGACCACATAATAACCCCCCATGATTAGATGACAATAGGAAATTAGCACCTCATTAACACTCATCATTACACTAGTAACCTGTAATCATGCCTAAATGGGGATGGCAAAATGGCCTGAAAGGGTTGTATTATTGTGTTCTGTGTGTACTTTACTGTATGTATGTGTATGTCACATATTAGCTTGTTGCTGTAAAACTGTAAAATTGAAAAAAAAAAGACAGTCATGAGATTTATGTCCACCATTTTTTCTTCCTGAAGTACTCACCCCCAGGAAGCCCCAGGTGCCCCAGTAGTAGCAGGCTCCAAAGAACCAGACCTTGTAGAAGAAGCGAGTTGTCAGAGTACTCATTCTGGTCATGGTACACTCCCCTGGGACAGGAAAACAAGTCTGTCAATGTGTGTTGTCTACTTTATCCAGTGTATAACAAACTTCTGGCAGACAGAATTTCTCATGGCCTCCCTTGATCATGTATCATTCTTTATGCTATACCTGCTATAGCAGGCATAATGTGTGATAATGTTACAGCCTGTGTTAGCGTTAGTGGGCTACTATATAGTTATGATACAGGCTTTAAAATGTTACATAGAACAATTCAAACATAACAGACATGTCCTACCTTGTGTTGCATTCAGATTACAGGGCACGAGTGTCGCAAAAGTCTCATTGGTGGCATGGTTGGTCCCATTTTGCTGCAACGCGCCAGACAGGAGGACATGTTATGGCAAAGCACATAGCAAACAATCCATGTTTCTAAATTTTCAATGTCACATAACTTGCATGTGGGGAGCAAGTGAAAATCATAACCCAAGGAGTTGTAAAGAAGAAGCTGAGTTGTAGTACCCAGTAGTGCTGGCTGCCGAACGTGACGTACTGCGGGGACAGGGTGTACAACATGATGTTGTTGGTCAGGACGATCAGCATCAGGATCATGCACATGAACAACAGGGCCTGGGGACGGGTCCGCTGCACTCGGATCTTGTACATCTGTATGGACAGGTCAGGATTAGTACTTCCTTATTATGATCAACATGTTCGTATGATGTACTGCTCCAGCGCAAAACCTGGATGTTACATGCTTCTTTGGATGATTGGTCAATGCTGAATCAGAACTTTGTCTGTCGCAGATGATATCTCTTCTGACACAATATTTAAACTATGATGGGATGTCATCCTTAGATATGTTGGTCCAACCTTAAAAGTGATGTTCTGCCAAAGTGCTATGAAGAAGACATTACAGGTTTTATGCAGGTGCAGTATGTTCTGCTGACAATTAAGGTCATCATTAGGTCATTAACTTCAATGAGCAACGTTTTCATTTTCACATACATGTACCTTATTCTTGATGTCAACTTTTGAGATTATTTAACAACCTCTGACAAAATTCTTTTTTGAGTTCATGTCCAACCCTGCTTCAGTAATGGTATAGTCCAAGATCAAACAATTCTGGGAAGTGACAGATCTAGATGTTGACAGCAACCAGTAAATACTACCAGTATTTTGTAATCAGGTACAAGGTAGGTAGAAAGACATTGTTTACCCTGATCCAGAAGAACCATATGCCCATCTGTTTGATCCCTGCCATAGAACAGAAGACCCAGTACATGATGATGGCTGAGATCAGGATATAGTCCAGGGGAAACACCTGAAAAAGTTCATTGCATTGTTAATGGAGAATTCACTCTCATGAACAGCTCTGGTGTTTGTCCTTTGTACATATGATCATGACAAATATGGTATCACTGTAAAGGGGTACATGGGTGACAAATAATTATAAACTTTCCAATGACATACTATGCAGTTGAGTAATTTCAAGGCACTTTAGAATTGAAGTCATGGTGGAAAGGTCCACTGTACACTGTTGCATACACAGTTGCCATGCCTATGTATACCTTCTGTGTGTTGACCATGACAATGTCTACAGGGTTGGGCAGTTGTGGTTTAGGGAGGGCGTATCCCATCTTGTACCCCAGGCCATGCAGGATCCGGTCGATGCTGTCACGAGAAAGAACACAACAGTTTTATACATAATCATAATGAGTGAAAACTGTTGGCTGCCAAAGAGAAAACAAAACCCAAGTTGAGAAAACATATATCCATTAAAAACCAGGAAAAATCCGGATCTTGCACAGAATCAGTACATTATGTTGACATGCTGTACTCACCATGACAGCAGGAGGGACACAAAGATGATGAGGGCCAATAGGATGAACACAATCCCAAACACCATCTGGAGGAGAAAGATGACCATGATTGGCACCGGTATATTTGTAAGGGTTATTCCACGAACAAACAAAATAAGATTCAGAGGACACAATGTTTTACACTAAAAGTATCTGTTCTTTAACTTTATCTAAATTAGAATACAACCCCCTCCCCCTTGTTATTTTGCACTGCATTCTGTTTTATCCCTGCACTAATTATCCTGCAGTACTGCAATGAACAGCTAGGAAGAGCTACAGAACTGCACATTTCCAGGTGATGAAAACCTGCAGTTTTACATTTCAACACTAGGGGGAGCTGCAGTATAAGGTTAGTCCTGCACCTGGAAAGGCCTGCAGACGATGAAACACTTGTTGAGCCAGCTGCGCTCGGCTGACAGGAGATGACGCTCCCGACGACGCAGGAGACGGAGCTTCTCATCCAGGTCATCCATGTCACGGCGGTCACGGCTGGTCATTCGCCGTCCATCTTGGTACTGCCAACAAGTATGTCTGTTTAGTTACTGCATCAAGTCATTCCCGGTACATGTATATCCTTATTAACACTTTGCTTTGAGTAAAACAACTATATGTCCTTTGGTTGGCATGTTCTGTCACAGCCTAAAGGGTCCCAGTCCTTGGGAAGGGATGTTAAGTTGAGGTCCCCTCTTTACTGTGCTTGTTGAAAAGAGCTAAGGGAATATCTATGGTACCATGATCCTGTAAATACTGTGTATTCTCTATCATGACCAGTGGAAGAGTACAAAATGTACCTCTTTAGTGAGCTAAACTGGATCAGGATCATGTTTAACCTACCTTGACATGAATACGGTTCCTCCTCTCTTCCAGCTCTTCCCTGTCCTCACAGACCTCAAGTCTCTCTCTCTTGGCTGCCCTGACACCCTTGATCCAGGTAAAGGGCAGGGCAGTCATGCCATAGGCCTGTACAGTAGAGAAATCAATTATATCGTACGTACATGAAGCAATGTGATACATTTTGTAACTCTACATGGATTCTTAGATGTACAAAGCATTATCTATTCTATGATAAAAATTAAATTGAAATGATCATCAATTTACTAACCTGATGAAACACTTATCAAGTGGTGTGATAACTCAGCAAACTTTGGAACTTCTGAATTAGATAAGGTCATCTACTTTCTGCTTTCCCTCGTTCCAACCAGTCAGTGCCAAACAAGAAGTGTTAAAAAACGTGTTTAACATTAAAAACCATAACAAAGCTTCTAAACAGTCACATGTCTTTGTGACATCATGTTCTTACTGTGTAGGTGATGAGAGCCAACATTCCCAACAACGTCAGGCTACTGATGGCAAAGGAGATGGCATCTTCTCCATCTGTGAACAACAAAAAACAGAAAAACACAGTGAACAAATGCCGCCATCCCATGTAGCAAGTCTGCAGAATGTACTGCACCTGCTTTGATTGCTATAATGTATAATATGCATATAGCACTTGGGGACAACCATTTTTACGGTCGATTTGTGTATTTAAGGACATTATGTTACATCCTGTTTATAGTTTTGAAATGTTGTGTCAAATGATATCATCTGCAACAGGCAAAATTCTGATGCAAAGTTGACCAAACACACAAACTGTGAAAATCTGGGTTTTGTGCAGGTTCAGTGCAGCCGATATGTCTGGAAATGTGAAAATGTTAACTGGCAACAATAAATTTCCTCTCAATAAAGCAAATTTGAATTCAGAGGAGACATTACGGTTTGATCCTAGCTCGTTGAAGAGGAAGTGCAGACGTTCCCAGTCAGTGGAGTTTTTAGCAGGAGGAGCTGAGAGTGGGGCCAGGGCGCTGCACGGAGAAATTTTAGAATAAGTTGTAATACAATAACGTAAAACAATAAAACAATAATTTCTTCATAAAAGTACAAAAATATGATATGAAATTTATGTATATAACATATAGGTAACAGACATTGTATGTCATCCCCTACCCAATGAGAAGAAGAATTGCAGCAACGATAATGAATGCCACAGTAAACTTGAGCGCTGCACAGCATCTCTGTAAAATAACATCATCATCAGTCGACAGTGCTACAGGGTGATAATTGATATAACCTTTCATTGGCTGATACAAGATATAAAGTTTGTAATGTAGCAAAAAAATGACCTGACATATGCATCCTCCAGCTATATACTGTACAGTCCCTAAGGCCTAACCATATCTATTTTGCAACTGACAAGTAATAATTAATAGTATCATTTGTCTTCATTACCATAAACTGCATTAGCATATTGTTGACCTGTAGGTTAAAAATCTGCAAGAAAGTACTTGAAAAATCCGAGTACCTTAGAAATCAAATCTTTAATACAAGATTTTGTAAAATCCAGATATGTAAAGTTTCATGCTTTATACCAAGAAGGTTAAATACAAGATTTTAAACCTCCTTGTTTATACATACTGGAGTTTGTAGTTTTAGTACCAGTATTATACTATTAGTTTTTGACTAGAGTAGAGTAGAATAGACTCTTCTGACTATGACTACTATGAGTATGAGATTAACATTCGACCATAAGTTAACATGAGCTAACATGATTATTTAGTTTCCCCCACAACAAAGGTATTGTAAGGAACCCAACTGCCTGACATCAAAACCACAAGTGGCAATTCAACTTGCCTTATTTGCATGTAAATGGTTCTGGGCAGGGTTGTACCAAGTTAAGGGGGCAGCACAAAACACAGCCAAAAGCTTCTTGTTTCTGATCACATCCTATGAATAAGTTTTTAAAAATCTTTTTTTAGATAGACACACACATGACTGTCTTTATGGTCTGATCCTTCATCACTTCATTCCAAATAAGTATCAAAAGATACTCTTTTTAGTTGTACCCCCACCCCTTCAATGTGGAACAGTCTAAGATGACGTAATGGAAACCAAACCTCCAGGGTGAATGCCAGTGTGGTTGCGTGTAGAAACTAACTCACTGTGGTTAGAAACTGACTCTGAAAATCCCCCGCCCTCACACTTTGGCAAGAAGATATATCAGGGGGACTGTAGGGGAAGTTCTCACTGCAGGCCTACAGCTACTGGGGTACTGAACAATAACAGGTCTGTCTGGATAATACAAGATTGCTGAAAGACCAGGTAAGCAACAACAGGGCTAGAAATACTGGATGCATGTGCACCTTAGTGCACGCAAAATTGAACTGTGCAATTTTTTTCTGTGGGTGCTTCTGTAGGTATTTTTGTACATAGTATACAAGATATTCTTGGCATCTATTCTAAGGCCACACCAATTTAATTTCTTGGTTAACGGATTCGCCGCTTCATTTTTTTTCTGATTTGCAAATAAAAATAAAAATCCAGAATCAACTGCAAAATGCTCATATTTTGCCCTGAACAGTTGAAAACAGACCTTTTCATCTTAGTTGTTACAGTTATTCCATCTTTCAATGCAATGGTATCATTAAAAGTTCAAAATTCATTGTTTAAATTTTGAACCAGCCTGGTGTGTTGACTTCATGCCAATCATGGCTCATATCGTACCATTTTGGGCCATAATACGATGCCTAGGCCTGTTTTTATTTTTATTTTTTTTTCGCCCGCCCGCTACATTTTTTTTCCAGAAAAATCCGTTAACCAAGAAATTAAATTGGTGTGGCCTAAGTGTCACAAAAATAATGCAATATTTGTTGTTACTTGTGTAAGATTTTGAAGTTAGCTCCTATTCCAGATTCAAGTTTAGAAGAGGAGCAGTATGATCTGTAATTAGGTTTTGTTTTATATGATGCACCTAATTTTTTTAGGTTGGGTGCACCAGTGCATCTATTCCCAAAAATGAATTTTGAGCCCTGAACAAACTGTCTAAAAACAGAATTTGCAAAATATGTTTTACTGGATTCAGTACATGTATTGATCATATATTGGGAAGAGCAGCAGTACTTAAGTGGACTTCAGCTTAAATTCTCAAGACCAGTGTCTAACACTGAGACTGATGACTGGGTGGACTGTTCCATTACTTCAGAATATTATTGGATCACTTCCAACATATGTAATTACTCATCTCCAGTTTCAACTTTCACTGGCTTGGAAACAAAAGGTCACAAGTGGTCATGCAGAATGAGGCTTTATACTTGAACATCTGCAGTTTTGTGTGAGCATTAGTGGTTGACCTGATGGGGTGGTATCAGATGGGGATCGGAGGGCTTGAAATACTTAATTCTGCATAAATTTTGTACCTGCATCAGTACAAGAAGCGAGAAGAAGCTGAACCTGTAAATAGTAGATCACATTAGTTTATATAGTATGTAAGTGTCATTACGGTTTTCTTTTCCCTGTTTACCCATGACCTGTACTTAGCTTGTTAGAGCAAAAGCGTACAATAAAGGTCTTTCATTCATTCATTAAAAAAGTACCTGCACCATTAAATTTTATCTGGTCCACTCAGAATTGAGAAAATATGAATCACATGCACAACATAAACACTGTCTACAATTTAGTGACTGCAATAGACAGAGCTTGTGTGATTGTTATGTGCTATTTTCACCTGTCCACAGCCATTGCAAATCAGTTCAAGGAAGGTGAACACTCCTGCTTCATCATACGGCGATGGCCAAAGTGTCTTTGTTGATGTCTCTGCTATCTATCCTGCTACTTTCTGTTGCCAAGATGTCAGAAGAGAGTAGGACAACAGTACCTGCCATCTTGGAGACGTGCAGTAAGCAGGGTTATGCCACTGAGGACTGCAGCCATCTACACCTGCGGCAGGTGCCCCAGGGTCTGCCACCATCCACCCATGTCCTGATCCTGTCCCACAACATGCTCACACGTCTGCTCAACTCCTCATTCCAAGGGCTGTCTAACCTGGAAACACTGGAGCTTGGTTTCAACAGCATTTCTGTCATCTATGGAGGAGCTTTCACAGGCCTTGAACATCTCACCAAACTAACCCTGGATCGCAATCAGCTGAAGGTCTCTAAACTGTTCCCGGGTGTTTTTGACAGACTCGCAAACTTAACCACATTGGACCTTTCCTATAATTACTTTGAGGTGATACCAAGCAAAACCTTCACCCATACATCCAGGCTGGCAAACCTGAACCTTACCCATAACTCACTGACATCTCTGGATGATACAAGCTTTGCAGCAATGGCCAACAGGACATTCCTTGTCTTAAATCTGTCAGAAAATAATCTAGAGATGATCACTGCAGCTGCGTTCCAGCCACTAAAGAAGATAGGGCATCTCGTGGTAGATAAAGGGATAAAGGGAGAGACATTGCTTCACGACCTTTGTATTGCTCTAGGGAAAACAGAGGTCACCTCCCTCTCTGCACGGTGGATTGACCTTAGGACACTGAACTGGACAACCCTGCAGCCCCTGGGCACTTCTTCCATTCAGACTCTGGACCTTTCAAACAATGCACTGACAGCACTTGCCGACAATGTCTTTACTGCACTAGCTTCCTTAAAGACTCTACAGCTACAGAATAATAAAATATTTCATATTAGTTCACAGGCCTTCCATGGACTTCATCAGAGCCTTGAAACCCTGAACATGAAGAACAACACCAGTACACCAAAGGTGATTAAACCTTCCATGTTTGAGGGTTTCACAGGTGGGAAACTAACCCATCTAAACCTAAGACAGAACAACATCCAAAAAATCTCCAAACACAGCTTCCAACATTGTAGTACTCTTACTATTTTGGACCTGTCACACAACAACATGGACCAAAGAATCTATGGCGAGGAGTTTTCAGGGCTTCCCAACCTTCAGGATTTGTTCCTAAGTGACAACAAGAACATACTTTTGACAGGGGATTCTTTCAAATATGTGCCAACTCTGAAAAACCTCTTAATGAGTAAGGTGCAGCACAAGTTCCGTCGCATTGCAGGAGACCCATCCCCATTTCAGTACCTAAATCAGCTGACTTGGCTAGACCTTAGTCATAATAATATGGATTATATTGAAACAGGAGCTTTTACTAACTTATCATCACTGAAAGAACTTTCTTTGAATAACAACAACTTGTACAGACTCTGGGAACCAGGAACCACTGTCTTGTTCCTTGAAGGCCTGACATATTTGAACACGATTTTCCTCTCCAGAAACGGTTTCCGGCAAATCCACAAAGACGCCTTCAAAAACCTTACACATCTGAACAATCTCTACCTGAGTTACAACAAGATCAATGTCCTCCCCAACAACCTTTTTCAAAGTTCCACAAAGCTGTCCAACTTGGATCTAAGAAACAATTCCATGACGGTCATAAACAAGACTGTGTTTGATCCGTTTTTGTCATCCCTGAAGAAACTGTACGTTGCTGGAAACCCGTTGTACTGTACATGTGAGATGGCCTGGTTCAGGGACTGGCTTAACAACACTAAGGCTGATGTCGGTAACCTTACCCGTGATGTCCTCTGCTCCTACCCTCTGAAACTCAACAAGAAATCCATCCTGAACTTTGACACACAGATATGCAGGGTGAACTGGGAACATGTTTCACGTGTTACAATGATAGTAACAACTACCTTTATTGCTTTATACATGATAGTAGGCCTTCTCTTCAGGAACCATTTTCATTTCTACATTGTGTACACATGGTACCTGGTACAAGCAAAGATACGACGACCACAGAAAATTCCAAATCGAGGGAAGAAGTATGATGCCTTCATTTCCTACTGTAGCAAGGACACAAAGAAATGGGTACAAGAACGTCTTATCCCAAAACTTGAGGAGGAAGGAGAGCCAAGATTCAAACTCTGTATTCATGAGAGAGACTTCCCAGCAGGAGTGCCCATCATTGAAAACATCATAAACAGCATTGAATCCAGCAGAAAGACAGTCTGCCTTGTTACTAAAAACTTTCTAAACAGTGAATGGTGTAAACAGGAGTTTTACCTTGCACAACTTGGTCTGTTTGAAGAAAAAAATGATTTGCTGATCTTAATTGTCATGGAAGACATTCCTGACTACTGTCTCAGTCGCTATACCAGACTCCGTCGCTTCATGTGTCAAAACACGTACCTTAAATGGTCTGAGAGCCCAAATACCCAACCACTGTTCTGGCAGAGGTTACGCAGAGCACTGAACACAGACAACAGACCACAGAGGTGCACAACATATGGGGCTATTGCTGTGGAAGATGAGATGGACTGATGTGTACTAAGGTGTATTTGTTCCTCGTCTTTCTTGTTTTAAAAATTAAACCTGTATTTCCAAGTTATACAGTTATTTTCAAAAAGGTTTTAGTGCTGGATTGTTTAAGTACATGTATGTTATGTACATGTTCTACTTATATTTTCACATTAATCACAGTGTATGCTCTACTAGTAACACAATAAACAGCTAATATTTCTTGCTGCAGTTTATACTTTAACTATCTTCCAATTCAATAAAGATGAGAATTTCATTAATATTGTGCCCTGGTGATGTGCACTTGAAGTCATGTACTAAAGGTACTTACTGATCTGCAGGTGGAATCTTCATCCTTCTCCTCATAGAAGAAGTACATGAAGGGGATCAGAAGGAAGGCAAATGCCATCACTGCACAGTACAGTGCTGTAAGATGGAACATAGAGAAATCATTTAGAAGATTTCATGTATATTGTTTAAGCGTAATCGAATCTCAGACACTTAGCAACCTACGGTATATGTCATCTGTTTTAAAAGTAAAACAAAAAGAAGAGTCCAATAGCCTAGTCAATAGTAGACATTCTTACCATAGTAGCTGTAGAGGACTGCATCCTCTATTGACTGTCTAGTCTGGTTGTCTGCTGCCCAGGACTGGAATCAAGAAATCAGGGGAATGTACTAAAATGCATGTAGAAGAACTCCGTGATCAAGATGTACAGTGGACATCGAAAATTTCAAGGTACGTGTTCCTTAACCTTTCAAAAGAGTCACTGATTGAGGAATATACTACTAAATGTAGAAGAGCATCTTGAGGTGACTTTCTTCATCAAATGTTTGCATTTCTATGTTTTGACAGAATTAGGCAGGGCTAATATTGGGATCTGCTGATACACTTTAATTATTTAAATGTTGGGGGCCTTCATCTTTGACACTGGGCATGCAATTGTGTATTTTATTTGTGAACCAGCAGGAAGACTTCACATTTTACAAGTAAATTCGAGCCCTGACCTTGAAGTGTCCATCAGGAGTTTTCATGTAGGACACCAGGAAAATGTCCACAGGCACCAGCGCTGAGGTCAGTAGGGTGATGGCCAGAGCGGCGATAGCCGTCAGGGTTGAGCTGACCTCGCTGTCATGTCGGCTCTGGTAGTACCGGATGTAGAACCACGAGAACAGGAAGGCCAGCTACAAGAAAACAAACCACACAGAATAGACAGATAAATGACCTCACTCACTCACTATACGAGGATTTCCAAACTCATCCTGGCAACATTTTAATGGTAAATTTACGTAAATTGCCATATACACTAACGGTAAATTAAGTTGTATATTGGCTTTAGGAGTGACTTTTTTCAATGTTCTTCTTTTGTGTTATTTTTCAGTAATGATGAATTCAGGATACCGAAAGATATAATTGCATGACGTGATACAAAAGCGACCAATCACACTTAAATTAAATCAAATTTTTAAAAAAGCCAGCGGCTGTGATTAACCGTTAACGGTGGACTGAAATGATATGCCTCACAGACAAAGGCATGTGTACCCTCCTGTACATAATCACCACATATTCATATCATCCATGGATGGATGCAAATTTTGTGATATTTTGTCAAACCGTCTGCTTACTTATCTCGAGTAACTGTAAAGTTACTTACTAATAGTAATATATTACTATAATGTGTATGAACAGACCACATAATCAAGGTATGTAATAAATAGATTATTATTATCTACCATAAAGTAGAAGACGAAAAATAAATCTTGACACAATAGAAATTGACAGCAGGTCTTGTATAAAAGTTGTTACCCTACCAGTACAAGTTGGCATGCAAGGACTGGCTCGGAAAGTAGGGCA
>NW_017802425.1:121974-126787 GCF_001625305.1 Branchiostoma belcheri | reverse complement strand
CAACATAACAGACATGTCCTACCTTGCGTTGCATTCAGATTACAGGGCACGAGTGTCGCAAAAGTCTCATTGGTGGCATGGTTGGTCCCATTTTGCTGCAACGCGCCAGACAGGAGGACATGTTATGGCAAAGCACATAGCAAAAAATCGATGTTTCTAAATTTTCAATGTCACATAACTTGCATGTGGGGAGCAAGTGAAAATCATAACCCAAGGAGTTGTAAAGAAGAAGCTGAGTTGTAGTACCCAGTAGTGCTGGCTGCCGAACGTGACGTACTGCGGGGACAGGGTGTACAACATGATGTTGTTGGTCAGGACGATCAGCATCAGGATCATGCACATGAACAACAGGGCCTGGGGACGGGTCCGCTGCACTCGGATCTTGTACATCTGTACGGACAGGTCAGGATTAGTACTTCCTTATCATATTCCTTATCATCAACATGTCCGTATGATGTACTGCTCTAGCACAAAACCTGGATGTTACATGTTTCTTTGGATGATTGGTCAATGCTGAATCAGAATTTCGTCTGTCGCAGATTATATCTCTTCTGACACAATATTTAAACTATGATGGGATGTCATCCTTAGATATGTTGATCCAACCTTAAAAGAGATGTTCTGCCAAAGTGCTATGAACAAGACATTACAGGTTTTATGCAGGTACAGTATTTTCTGCTGACAATTAAGGTCATCATTAGGTCATTAACTTCAATGAGCAACATTTTCATTTTCACATACATGTACCTTATTCTTGATGTCAACTTTTGAGATTATTTAACAACCTCTGACAAAATTCTTTTTTGAGTCCATGTTTCATTTCATTTCATTTATTTCGAAACCTTTTAGCCCCGAAGGGCTAATCTTCCAAGGCTCAAACATTATAGCAATTACAACATAGTGGAAACATTTATTGTCCAACCCTGCTTCAGTAATGGAATAGTCTGGGAAGTGACAGATCTAGATGTTGACAGCAACTTAAATACTACCAGTATTTTGTAATCAGGTACAGGTAGGTAGAAAGACATTGTTTACCCTGATCCAGAAAAACCATATGCCCATCTGTTTGATCCCTGCCATAGAACAGAAGACCCAGTACATGATGATGGCTGAGATCAGGATATAGTCCAGGGGAAACACCTGAAAAAGTTCATTGCATTTATCTGTTAATGGAGAATTCACTCTCATGAACAGCTCTGGTGTTTGTCCTTTGTACATAGGATCATGACATGGTATCACTGTAAAGGGGTACATGGGTGACAAATAATTATAAGCTTTCCAATTACATACTATGCGGTTGAGTAATTTCAAGGCACTTTAGAATTGTCATAGTGGAAAGGTCCACTGTACACTGTTGCATACACAGTTGCCATGCCTATGTATACCTTCTGTGTGTTGACCATGACAATGTCTACAGGGTTGGGCAGTTGTGGTTTAGGGAGGGCATATCCCATCTTGTACCCCAGGCCATGCAGGATCCGGTCGATGCTGTCACGAGAAAGAACACAACAGTTTTATACATAATCATAATGAGTGAAAACTGTTGGCTGCCAAAGAGAAAACAAAACCCAAGTTGAGAAAACATATATCCATTAAAAACCAGGAAAAATCCAGATCTTGCAAAGAATCAGTACATTATGTTGACATGCTGTACTCACCATGACAGCAGGAGGGACACAAAGATGATGAGGGCCAATAGGATGAACACAATCCCAAACACCATCTGGAGGAGAAAGATGACCATGATTGGCACCGGTATACTGTATTTGTAAGGGTTATTCCACGAACAAACAAAATAAGATTGAGAGGACACAATGTTTTACACTAAAAGTATCTGTTCTTTAACTTAAGATTTATTTAACTTAGAATACAACCCCTTCCCCCTTGTTATTTTGTACTGCATTCTGTTTTATCCCTGCACTAATTATCCTGCAGTACTGCAATGAACAGCTAGAAAGAGCTACAGAACTACACATTTCCAGGCAATGAGTAGCTGCAGTTTTACATTTCAACACTAGGGGGAGCTGCAGTATAAGGTTAGTCCTGCACCTGGAAGGGCCTGCAGACGATGAAACACTTGTTGAGCCAGCTGCGCTCGGCTGACAGGAGATGACGCTCCCGACGACGCAGGAGACGGAGCTTCTCATCCAGGTCATCCATGTCACGGCGGTCACGGCTGGTCATTCGCCGTCCATCTTGGTACTGCCAACAGGAATGTCTGTTTAGTTACTGCATCAAGTCATTCCCGGTACATGTATATCCTTATTAACACTTTGCTTTGAGTAACATCACTACATGTCCTTTGGTTGGCATGTTCTGTCAGAATTCTAGACTCAATGCATCTGCCCTAGCGCAGTATAAATCAAACCCTTCCTCGGGATCAAGGTTGGGAATTCGAATCCCAGCTGTTTGTTTAACCTACCTTGACATGAATACGGTTCCTCCTCTCTTCCAGCTCTTCCCTGTCCTCACAGACCTCAAGTCTCTCTCTCTTGGCTGCCCTGACACCCTTGATCCAGGTAAAGGGCAGGGCAGTCATGCCATAGGCCTATACAGTAGAGAAACCAATTATATCGTACGTACATGAAGTAATGTGATAAATCCACATGGACTCTTAGATACATGTACAAAGCATTATTTATTCTATGATAAAAAAGATAAAAATCAAATTGAAATGATCATTAATTTACTAACCTGATGAAACACTTATCAAGTGGTGTGATAACTCAACAAACTTTGAACTTCTGAATTAGATAAGGTCATCTACTTTCTGCTTTCCCTCGTTCCAACCAGTCAGTGCCAGACAAGAAGTGTTAAAAAACGTGTTTAACATTAAAAACCATAACAAAGCTTCTAAACAGTCACATGTCTTTGTGACATCATGTTCTTACTGTGTAGGTGATGAGAGCCAACATCCCCAACAACGTCAGGCTACTGATGGCAAAGGAGATGGCATCTTCTCCATCTGTGAACAACAAAAAACAGAAAAACACAGTGAACAAATGCCACCATCCCATGTAGCACGTTGGCAGAATGTACTGCACCTGCTTTGATTGCTATAATGTATAATATGCATAGCACTTGGGGACAACCATTTTTAAGGGCGATTTGTGTATTTAAGGACATTACGTTACATCCTGTCCATAGTTTTGAAATGTTGTGTCAAATGATATCATCTGCAATAGGCAAAATCCTGATGCAAAGTTGACCAAACACACAAACTGTGAAAATCTGGGTTTTGTGCAGGTTCAGTGCAGCCGATATGTCTGGCAATGTGAAAATGTTAACTGTCAACAATAAATTTCCTCTCAATAAAGCAAATTTGAATTCAGAGGAGGCATTACGGTTTGATCCTAGCTCGTTGAAGAGGAAGTGCAGACGTTCCCAGTCAGTGGAGTTTTTAGCAGGAGGAGCTGAGAGTGGGGCCAGGGCGCTGCACAGAGAAATTTTAAAATAAGTTGTAATACAATAACGTAAAACAATAAAACAATAATTTCTTTATAAAAGTACAAAAATATGATATGAAATTTATGTATATAACATATAGGTAACAGACATTGTATGTCATCCCCTACCCAATGAGCAGAAGAATTGCAGCAACGATAATGAATGCCACAGTAAACTTGAGCGCTGCACAGCATCTCTGGAAAATAACATCATCATCAGTCGACAGTGCTACAGGGTGATAATTGATATAACCTTTCATTGGCTGATACGAAGTTTGTAATGTAGCAAAAAAATGACCTGACATATGCATCCTCCAGCTATATACTGTACAGTGCCTAAGGCCTAACCATATCTATTTTGCAACTGACAAGTAATAATTAATAGTATCATTTGTCTTCATTACCATAAACTGCATTAGCATATTGTTGACCTGTAGGTTAAAAATCTGCAAGAAAGTACTTGAAAAATCCGAGTACCTGAGAAATCAAATCTTAAATACAAGATTTTGTAAAAATCCAGATATGTAAAGTTTCATGCTTTATACCAAGAAGGCTAAATACAAGATTTTAAACCTCCTTGTTTATACATACTGGAGTTTGTAGTTTTAGTACCGGTATTATACTATTAGTTTTTGACTAGAGTAGAGTAGAGTAGACTCTTCTGACTATGACTACTATGAGTATGAGATTAACATTCGACCATGAGTTAACATGAGCTAACATGATTATTTAGTTTCCCTCACAACAAAGGTATTGTAAGGAACCCAACTGCCTGACATCAAAACCACAAGTGACAATTCAACTTGCCTTATTTGCATGTAAATGGTTCTGGGCAGGGTTGTACCAAGTTAAGGGGGCAGCACAAAACACAGCCAAAAGCTTCTTGTTTCTGATCACATCCTATGAATAAGTCTTTAAAAATCTTTTTTTAGATAGACACACACATAACTGTCTTTATGGTCTGATCCTTCATCACTGCTTCCAAATAAGTATCAAAAGATACTCTTTTTAGTTGTACCCCCACCCCTTCAATGTGGAACAGTCTAAGATGACGTAATGGAAACCAAACCTCCAGGGTGAATGCCAGTGTGGTTGCGTGTAGAAACTAACTCACTGTGGTTAGAAACTGACTCTGAAAATCCCCCACCCTCACACTTTGGCAAGAAGATATATCAGGGGGACTGTAGGGGAAGTTCTCACTGCAGGCCTACAGCTACTGGGGTACTGAACAATAACAGGTCTGTCTGGATAATACAAGATTGCTGAAAGACCAGGTAAGCAACAACAGGGCTAGAAATACTGGATGCATGTGCACCTTAGTGCACGCAAAATTGAACTGTGCAATTTTCTGTGGGTGCTTCTGTAGG
>NW_017802425.1:121768-121954 GCF_001625305.1 Branchiostoma belcheri | reverse complement strand
ATCGAATCTCAGACACTTAGCAACCTACGGTATATGTCATCTGTTTTAAAAGTAAAACAAAAAGAAGAGTCCAATAGCCTAGTCAATAGTAGACAATTTCTTACCATAGTAGCTGTAGAGGACTGCATCCTCTATTGACTGTCTAGTCTGGTTGTCTGCTGCCCAGGACTGGAATCAAGAAATCAG
>NW_017802425.1:97560-121748 GCF_001625305.1 Branchiostoma belcheri | reverse complement strand
ATTCCGATTTGTGTGAAACCAGCATGAATGGAAAGTGTGAAAAGCAGGTTTATTTGTGATTAGCATGTTAGAATATCACGGTGGGAACCTCAAAAGTATTTTGAACCAGTTTGACTCACTGGGCCTGTAAAAAAAGTAATATGATTTTGAATGAGAGCTCAGACTTTGAACTGTTGATGTAGATTTCTGTTGAACTTATATAAACCAGTCATATGCCCACTTTCAGATGCCATGGTTTCAGTCCAGTACTTTCGAGCAGGCAATCGTGTGGAGTGGGGGTCTCTGACCCTGACCTTCATCATTGTACCCTCGCTGGTGATGCAGGTGTTCAGCACCAGGTGGTTTATGGCTGATGACAACATGGGTGGGTGGATCAGCTGGCTCATCCATTGTATTCAGATGGGGCCTATCTACAGGTGAGCCACTCATTCTCACGGCGAATTTAGGAAGTATTGATCACACTAAAACTGTTAACAGTGGTAACAGTCAATGCAGCAAATAAAATCCACATACAACTACATGTATATACTAGTATAGAGTGGGACATGGACCAGTCCAGGTTAAGTGCAGGTACTCTCACCTCTCGAATAAAAGTACCCCCTGGAATAAAAGTACCCCCCGGACAAATCTTCAAAATGTAATAAAAGTACCCCCTGGAATAAAAGTACCCCCCGGAAAATTTAAAAATTGACATGTAAGCCAAATTGTTTATGCTACTAAAATGTGTTCCCACGGTGTATGTATCCCAAATAAACATGACTCTGGAATAAAAGTACCCCCGACAAATCTTCAAAACCTAAAAAATATACCCGCCCAGAATAAACATACCCTCAGGAAAATTACCAAATTATCAGCCTGCATTCTTACAAGTTATTGAAAAGTACATGTACATGGGGTATATGTCACGTACAGTCTAATCTATATCTTAGTACATTAGCCATCTATATTCTAACTCGAGATCTGACTCTAAGTTCACACAATTTGTTATCATTGCATTGCATGCATACATTGAGCAGGAACAATGCTATCAAGTTTTTGAAATAAGAGTCCTTGATTTTTTAAGCTTAATAATTATCAGAAAGATTACATTAATAGAGTTTGAAGTTGAACAGAAATTTACAATATGCTGAATAAATGCTCTATACAAATTTGCACTAATGTGTAAAAGTTGTAAAACCCATAGGCCATATAGATATATATATATACAGGGATCTCCCCAGAAATTCATAGCAGGGTGGAGGAGGGTGCGAAGCTATTGCATTTTGTCGTTTCCAAACACAAATGGAGGTCATTTCCTGCAAATTCAGTTCTACATTTTCTGTACAACTGCAGATGTATAAGGCAGGAGAAAGGTTCAAGATCTGTACTTAATTACCCTCTTTATGTTTAAAAAAAATTCTATTAGCATCCTTAATTTTGAAAAAATTGGGCATAGGTTACCCGGATGACCCCTAACCGGGGGCCAACGGTGCTTCCACGAGTTCAACAAGTGAAAAATACATGATACAAAATGTACATGTATTTACTACCTGGAACTTGGAGCAAGTTTTCCAAAGTGTTACTGACATTAATATATTAAAAAATAAACCAAATCCTATTTCGGTTTAGTTTTTAATATATCAACATTAACATATTACTGACATTAATATATTAAAAACTAAACCAAATCCTATTTCCCAAACAAATCACATATTGACAAAGCTAAACAAATGAATCATGTCTATAAACTCCACTCAAAAACAATTTTTGAGAGACACTCGGGTCGCGGTACTAAGCGTGATAATCTCTAATATCTCATCTGATTCTCCCAATGTAAGAGGTAAGGGACTTCACAATCACAGCATCCAACCGCACATTCATAGAAACAACATTACATTTTAACACAAAAAAAACAATAAATTCGGAAAATTTCTCAATAATGTTTGAAAATTAACCTTATAAAAATATTAGTTAATTTTTTATTTCAGTTGTAGCCGAAAAAATTTTTTTCATGCGTTTAAAGTTTCGTTTTAGCACATTGTAATATGTACTTTGTACATGTATCTTGTACATTTGGATGCAGTCTTGACCTTTAACCACTGTTATTGTGAAACACTGTCGGCCATTTTGGCAGTCTCGCCGTGGATTTTCGAGCCGTTTTTCGAGCAAATTTCAACCGTTTTAAACATTTTACGGCCTCAAAACTCATATAACGAGGAAAGCAAGCTGTAGTTGTTATTTTCATGCGTAACATTTCTTCTGGGGATGGATTATTTTTCCGCCGAGCTGCCGAAAACTAGCGTCATGCCTCAACCATGTGGTCGGGCGCGGCCGGCCGGCGGGAGTATCGGTGAGCTTTCACGATGTAAACAAAGACATTCGGAGTTGTTCACATGAAAATTTTGTTGTGAAACGCCGGCGGGGTGTCAAATTTTCTACCAATAACGAAGTTTTCTCTGCGGCGTCATGGCGAGATCGACAATTCATCGTCAATTCACAAGATTGTGCCGGCAATGGAATGAATAGTGGCCCGATTAGCGCTCGATCCACGCCGCCTGGCCGAAGAAAATTGGAATGACGAGCACATTTATCGGGGATAAAATCCCCAATTTTAAAAATTATCGGGGAAATGTTGGAATAAAATCCCTAATTTTGAAAATCTATGTTCAAACTTTTATGTTCAGGACCGAAAATTTGTCCTGAACTTGGTTTGATTCTGAAAAAAAATAATAAACGTACCGTCTAAAATAAGAACGTACCGGGCGGATTTCGAGGCGAAAAAAAATAAACGTACCGGTACGTTTAATAGAGAGCTGAGAGTACTAGGCATTGGAAATACCGCTTTCAAACCCTGCCAACAGTTAGAATAAAGTCTTCATCAGCATGTGGTCTCTGCCTCGCCACAGGTATGTCCAGGCCCTACAGACTGGCTGGGAGGCCAGGAAGACCAACGATCCCATAGATTTTGAGCGTCTGTACCAGCAGCAGAGTGACGTGTGCATGCTGCGGCTGTTTGAGTCCTTCATGGAGTCAGCCCCACAGCTGATACTGCAGCTCTACATCATGCTTAAATTGGGAAATGCCAACTTTCTTACTGGTTTGTACAATCTTCTCTCCCGGGCTAGGGTGGCACTGGCACAGGCAGGGCATTCCACTTGGGAATGGTATGAGGAAAAATGAGTACAAACTGCCAATTCTAGAAAATGAAAGGAACTTGTAAAGGATTGCAATTCAACAGTGTACATGTTAATCCTTCTTTGTGTATAACTTTATATTAAGTTCAATTATATGACACAGTGTCATGTAATTTGTCATGTCATGTAAACTGAACATGCCTGATGATGACTTGATTCCCCAGGTACCTCAGCATGTGTGTCGCTGATCTCCCTGTCCTGGGCCATCGCTGCCTACAGTAAGGCCATGAGACAAGTCAGGAAGGACAAGAAGAAGATCACGTGGGGAGGGCTGTTCCTACAGACAGTGTGGCGTATCGGCATGGTGTCATCTCGGGTACTGGCACTGGCCATGTTCGCATCAGTATACAAGGAGTGGATCTGTGTTGTCATTGGTATGTACAGTTCCACTGTCACTAGTTCAGCTGCTCAGTGGTCGAAATACTTTTTTTCAGTACTCTGCAATATTGCAGAAGAGTCAAAATTTTGTTCTGCAAATTGGAAATACTTTCTGCAAATACACAAGCCTCCATATTACAACCTTTCTGCAAATACACAAGCCTCCATACTACAACCTTCTCAAACCAATAATTCCTTTTTTGCATCATATATAGCTTTGTAAATCTGTACAGTAGCATTACTGGACTGCAGGAGAATTTCAGGTTTATAAGCATAAACTATGGATTGATATGCAAATTAGTGAAGACAATTTTTTGGAAGTCCAAAAGAAAACAAAAGTTAGACAAGTCAAGACAAGGATGATGCAAATTAGTGAAGAAGTTCCTGTTGTTTCAGAACAGTCTGTCCCTGGGGCCTGGGAGTTTTAGTTTGCTAAATTGAAAACTAATGAATCTGGAGCCTATTTTTCCTTCTGCAAAATTGCAGATTGTATAATTTTTTCTTCTGCAATCTTGAAAATCTATCTGCAGATTGCAGACTGCAGGCAGGTATTTCGGACACTGCTGCTGCAATATTTTACTATATATATATATATACATATATACATATATATATATATAGTCATATATTTTTAGTCATGGTATTCTAGACTATTTTGTACTTGTTAGTCTTCAAAGGGTGCAGATTAAATTCATAGTTGGTGCTAATTATAAAAGAGTAACACAATAACTTGTATACACCACACTCATGTACATGTATATTTGTATGTCCCCTCCACAGGCGTTCACTGGCTGTTGATGACCATTTGGGTTTGTGTGCAGAAGACAGATTTCTGTGACACCTGGTGGGAGGAGAGGCTGTTCAATGCTGTAGTAGGGGTCATCTACTGCTTCTGTTTCTTCAACATAAAGGTAAGGCCAGTAGACACAACTCCTACAAAATATGATCTGGGAAGCCAATTTTTGAAGTCAAGCACATTTGAATGAAGTATTTACTACTGTAACAATACTAACTTATTATATTGTTATTAACTTCCAGGAGGGTCGGACCAGGAGACATATTGTAGGCTTCTACACAATCATGTTGCTGGAGAACTCAGCTCTGATGGCAGCATGGTACCCCTTCAGGAAGCTGGGTGTCTGGTACAACATCCCTGTCATGATGGCTGTGTGGGGAGGCTTCCTCATTGGTACATCACCTTCCTTGTTGGCTTTGTTGTATAAATTTCACACTATTCAACACCCTATCCTAGGGACGTCCCCATCCCCAAGTTGTCCTATCCAAGTTTTGCTTTTTTAGCCTGGGTACCATCCTGGATAGTTTAGGATGGTACCCAGGCTATTTACTTTTGGCATGATGAAGTCATTGTTGTCATCCAACGTGTAACAAAATACATTTCATTCTGATGGATTTTTTTCTCCCATACTACAGGGGCAATCACTATGACCATGTACTATAACTACTGCCACCCCAACCGTGATGGCAGCATACCCGGCTGCCCTACACCAGGCCAGTACATCAAGGCTGCCTTCGGCTTCCACAGAGCCCATAGTGACGACACTGAACACGACGCCACAGATCTCCACATAGAGGAGCTGGATGACATAGAAATACTTCCCAGGTCACGACCTGCCTCCTGCCCACCCAGCAGAACCCCGAGTGTGCAGGTGAAGACACCTGGAACACCTGGCATTGTGGCAGGAGCGCCAAGTGTTCTGGAAGGTTCCCTAGCAACACCAGATCTTCACAGCTCCCTGCTTAAAGCTGTCATGTCAGTGTTAGATGTTTCTACTACTACTGAAGTAGACGAAAGGTTGCCCCCAGCCAAATCTTGTCCTGATATATATAGTGAGCAGCAACGCTTGTCAGAAGTGTTGAGTGCACTACGAAATGATTCTTTAAAGTCTTCCTCCCAAGAAGTGCTTTCTGCTGGGGCCGGGGTCCCAGACAAGGGGACCTGTAACCCGTCATTTACAAAGTCTGAGGAGGTATTAAGTGAGTGGGGGAAGACCAGGGATTCCTCTCCGCCTAGAATCATCATCACTCCCTGTAGTCCCACTGACAATAGCAACATAGGAAGGCCAGACCCCAAGGTCGTCGTACACAGGATGAATTTTAAAGACAAAGGCAGGAATGGAAGGCAAGGTGTAAGAATGGGAACTGCCACATATCTTAAGAAACCCTTGGTGGGCAGGAGGTATATTCCTGTAGAGTCAAGACTGGGTGAGGATGATCCTGGTGGTACAGTGACAAAATCACAGAATAGTGTAATGCCATATAGTGTTGAAGTTGGTGGTTCCCCAGGGTTAAGGAAGAGGGAGGGACACAGTCCTGCTAACATGCCAGTGACGGTTAGGTTGGGGATAGGGTCACCCAGGATTGAAAAAAGAGGCCAGGGAGTTGCCAAGGAAACATGGGAGGAGATATACCTGACTCCCAAAGCTGGATCTGGGAAGGCAAAGAAGGCCCTAGAGTTTGCTGAGGACAGTGCCCCTAGCTCTGTCTCAAACACAGTCCAGAAACAAAGCACAATCAAAGGTACTACGAAACCAAGCAGTGTTATCACTGACAGCTTACCATGTGAGAAACAAAATGATCCAACATGTAGTAAAATAGTATCATCAGAATCCAAAAATGAGCAAATGCATTTACAGAAATGGCAGCTTTCCATGAAAAATGAAAGCGACAAAGCAAGGAAGGATGCTAAAGACAATCATGAAAACTCAGAGCATGCCAAAGTACTTGAGCAAGTTGATAAGACTACTGGTCCTTCTGAAGCCAGTGAATCTCATGATCGCAACAAAGTGGGGACTTTGAAACAAATCAAGAAACATTCTCCACAAAAAAAGAATACAAAGAAAGGAAACAAAGAAAACCATTCACCAAAGCCCCAGACAGCTACAGCAATCCTTACAGCCATTGAAACTCCATCAGTTCACACTAGCGATAGGACAATGGAACTGGAAGCAAAGGACAATGGAATTAATGCACCTTCCATAAGCACAAGTGACACAAAAATTGAAAAGAAGCTTCCAGTAAATTCTGAAATGGTCTTCCCAAAACTAAGGCACTCCCCATCTATGTCCAGGAAGTCCCTTTCCAAAATCCCATCCAATGCTGTTTCGGCCAAAGTCACACAATTCCGTACAATGACTCCCCCAGATAGTCCTGGGAACTCCTCACCCATTCCAAACAAGCTTGACACCAAACGTTCCAATCCAAAGAAGGAGAAAGGTAGAAAGTCCCTGGCAAATATACCAAAGAACACGGTTGCAGAGAAGCTGAATAAGTTTGGGACCCCAGAGAAAGATGACAGAAATATGAATCAAACGCTCAGTTCAACCAAGTTTGGGCAGGCAGAATTACAGACTGGTGTATCGTCAGTCTGTCAGAAGGAAGATGAGAAACCAACGGTTGGGCTTAAGGGGTTAAAACCAGTCAGGAAGTCCCTAGCAAATATTCCCAGAAATGCAGTTGGAAGCAGGGTTTCTAAGTTTGACTCCAATGTGTGAACCATCCAATTTTTACACAATCATGTAAGATACCAAAGATATCTTGCCATGCCTACATGTACATTGCTGAAAATGAAGAATTGGAAGAATACCTGTTACAATGAAATATTAAGGGACTGCAGGCAGGGTGTAATGGTACTAGAAAAGTCCCCTTTGACAGACAAGTTTGAACAGAGCTAACTTAATGATATGATCAATGGATGTGAAGATAATACCTTCTCAAAATGTACATTGTAATATACTTTTTACTCTATATATGCAAATTGAATTATATGTACATTCATCAGCATATGCAAACTTGAGAAGGTTGAAATTTCAATTATGATCTATGGTCTGTATTTTGACTTTACTGGAAGATATATCTCCATATAGTCTATAAAAGAAGACCAACTACAAATGAACTTAGATAAACTGGCAGGTTTTATATGCAGCATAGAATGTGCAACTGTATTGAGCCATTGATTTAAGAAGTTACACAGAAGCACATTACAAATGTAGGGTTTTAACTCATTAACTTGTACAATATGTTATACAGCATTTATATGTAATACTATATAGAACGATATTGAAACAAGTTTACACTTGGAGCTGAACATTACAAATTAAGGATTTTAACTCACAAATTTGTACAGTATCTTATATATTTGTATGTATCTCTATAGAATGGTATTGATAGAAGTTTACACATAAAAGGAGCTGAACAGTGTAATGTTTAGAGGAAATAAGTTACCCCGGTATGTGTTTTTATAAGCCTCGAGCAAGGAATGTATTTTAGGAGGTAAATTTGCTAAGAAGCTCGATCTTTTATTACATGTAGCTGAGTACTATATTCAGACAATCATGATGATGGCTGCACTAGTGGTGTTTTATGACAATGTCACTGTGTAGCAATATGTTGCAAGTAATACTGTTAAGTATAAATCATACTATGTAAATTATATTTTTTACTATCCCACTAAATGCTTCACACCGGTAATAATACTGCCATGCCTTAGAAGATATGTGTGGCTTGTCTGTCAAACTTACTACAATATTTGTATTGCTGATTGATGAAAAGTAATATACCAAAGTAACAGTTACTGAAGAATCTGCCAGTGGATGTATTTTCAAAATCTGTAGATCTAACTGTTTTATATTTGTGGTGCTTTGTACATTCACCTGACATGTGTCTTTGAATCATGAAGGAAATTTGTGGTAGAAATACAGCATGAAGGACATGTTTGTCTGGAAGCCTAAGGAATGCAGTGATGGCAGTGTATTGATGCAGTGCATGCAAGAAATTTATTCTTATTGCCTCTCTAAAGAAACTGTGTGATGTCTGAGTTTGGTGATTCATGTATACATGTATAGGATATGAATACATATTTTAAAGTCATGGCAAATGTGACAAAGCTGGACGATTTGTTTTATCTCATTTTCTACTCACTGTATCTAATACAAAAATACCACAGGAAATGCATGTTTTTCTTTGTCATTTTATTTGCACCCAGAAAGCAAATAGAATAGCCTGTCTGTTGGTACCTTACATGTAGTTAGGTATACATATTTTTGTACTTGCTAAAAATAAGAGCTGGTTCATATTATTTTTTACAACATCCAAACACAGTCCATCACCACTTCAGTAAATTATGTAAATGATGTATTTACAATGTAGCATATTAGTTTGCATATAAACCATATGTGTATGAAGAGGGTACAATATCACTTATACATGTAGAATAACCAATATTATATTTTTACAATTACTGGGAGGGGGTGTACAATACAAATGTATAAGCCCTAGGCCACACCAATTTAATTTCTTGGTTAACGGATTTTTCTAGAAAAACTAATGGAGCCCGCGGGCCTAGACATCCTATTATGGCCCAAAATGGTACGATAGGAGCCATAAAGTCAACACACCAGGCTAGTTCAAATTTAAACAATGAATTTTGAACTTTTAATGATACCACTGCATTGAAAGATGGAATAACTAACAACTAGGAAGAAAAGGATTGTTTTCAACTGTTCAGGGCATAATATGAGCATTTTGCAGTTGATTCTGAACCAGAATCTTTTTTTTTTGGCAAATCAGAAAAAAATGAGAACCAAGAAATTAAATTGGTGTGGCCTTAGGTTAAAGTTATCTGAAATTAAATTTGGTCAAACACTTAATGATAAAATAGATTGAAAGAATGTCCCCATGCCTAGCACCACAAGATTATGTCTGCCACTTAACAAGGCAAAATTACCATCATCTATGGAATGGCATGTCAACTTTTATTAGTTAATACAGTATATGCTTCCCACCATAGTTCAACGTAAAAGACAAAAGATGTTAGAGATTACTTTGCAACTTGGTACAATATACATGTAGAGCGACATGCATTTTCAGAATACACAACTTACACATGATTCAAACATCCATTCAATTATTTAACATTTTAGTAATAACCCAGCAACAATGCATCCTACTCCATGTTTAATATTATGAATAGAAACTTACTTTTAAAACTTAAAGAAAGCATGAATAATTTAACTCAGAATTGAATGACCACAACCATTGCTCCTTTGCACAACACAAATCCTTGTAAAATATCAGTCACTGATGTCAGCAGTTTTAGTGATTGGTCCTTCCATTCATTCCCAGCTCTCCCAATCGTCATCCAAGTCTCCAGTGTCCTGAAACAAGGTCAACATTGAAAATGAGATGACATGTTTGAGTTTGGAAGGAGGACTATACTGAAACTTTGGGGTAAATTTTGTTAGTACAATTTGAGTGGTACAAATCATTGATGTCTATCATTCTAATCCATACATTACCTTCCCATCTTTTTCAAGAGCAGCTTGAGCAATCCTCATTTCTTCCTCTGTTAGGTCCAGGTCAAAGTCCTTTTCCCAATCATCACTCAGGCTCTCTGAGGAATCTATAACAAATATAGGCATACAAGTAAAGTTTCATGACCATCTTACCGGTACTTGTATGGGACAAATGTAGTTTAGAATATGGGCAGGATTGCCAAGATGGACCCTTTTCAGGTATCGAAATACCTTTATTTTCTCACTGTGCATCCTAAGCAAAAACTTGCATTTGGTTTCCCATCAATATTTCAGCTTGCTGTCCACATCTACTGTTTCTTTAAGAAGGGAAGCCATAAGCTGGGCCATCTGTAAAGGTATCGCTCACATGTTGGCCAAGACAGGAAGAAGTGTACATATTTCAGAAGCTGGGCCACTACAAACTTTAAAAAGGTCGCTTTGTATGCAAAAAAATCATGATAATTTGTGTGCCGGGCAACCTGGCATCTCCAGTAAGGTTCACACAGAAAACATGACTTGCTGGTGAGAGCGGTTATTTCAAACCCTGTTTTCTCACCTTTGGCCCCACTGCTGCCACCAGCAGAAGCTGGGGATGCACGATCCATCTCCACTGTTTTTGTTTCTGCCAGCAGTTCATGCACTTCTTTCACATCTTCCTTCTTACTCTCAGCTGCAGGCACTTGTGGTTCAGCTTCTGGACCCTTTTCCTCTACCTTCTCTGTAGGTATCCTGACTTGGGCTTCAACTTGTACAGCAAGACTATCTACGATAGTTTCTTCTGCGTTTGCTTCCACAACCTGGTCTGATCCCACTGTGTCCAAAGATTGCTGTTGTTTTGGCTCAGTTCTTTCAGCAATACCTGTCTTATCTTCAGAGTCTTCTTTGTCTAGACTTTCTTGGGTAACTGTGGAAACTTGAACCGCTGGAGCTTTGTCAGATTTCTCAGCCAGAGAGGTTTGTTGTACTTGCACTTCAGTCTTTGCACTTTCTGTTTCTCTTGTGTCTTCGATGTCCGGTCTGTCGACAAGCACGACATCAGAAGAATCTGACGATACGGGACTACTCCTTTTGGCTGATTCTTCCACATGCACTGTCGAAGCTTCATCAGATGACACTGAGGCTTCAGAGGATGGTTTTTCCAACATGACAAGTTCAGAAGATCCCTCAGATGACACAGCACTTGAACTTTGCTCTTCCTCTGGTATGACAAGCTCTGCTTCCCTTGGGGCTGATTCCTCATTTTGCTCTTCTTTTTGACCTAAATGAACAACATGCAAGAGCCAATAATGGTGAGATCTGTATGTTAATGTACAATATCATTCATCTGTGAACTTGCATCTGAATGAAGAATGGAGTGAACTTTTTAAGGTAAGCTGGTATTTATAACTTTGATACATGTATATTCCTGCTCATGGGATTCTTGTATGTCAGAGAAAAGTTGAACATTTACTGATGTAACTGGATCTCAACATGACAATGTTGTGTACCTTGTTGAGTTGCTATAGCCCCTTCACTGATAGCAGGCAGGGTGGAGGCATCAGGAGTCTCCCAGCCCCACTCATCCTCATCTGAAAAGTAGGAAAAATCTCTCACTTAAGTTTGATTAGGCTCACAGCAATCTAGGTATAACGTGTACACGCTTTTCAGTCACAACAAAGGAAATCAGAATATTTAAAATGTATTTACATTGTATCTTTACAACCAATTATGTCTTGCTTTGTTCTAAATCATAACCACTCACCATCTTCCCATCCAAGGTCATCACTGGGGCTGGTGTTGTCAGCACGTTCCATCAGAGCCGCTCGGCGGGCCTCATCCTGGATTACACATGCAGAAGTGCCTTAATCAGTTAAAATCCCATGTTCCTCTCGCGCCTCAGTCAACATAAAAAAACTCACTCATGGATGCTATCTGCAACATCTTTATAGAATATATATCCAGTTGTTTAATTTGGTATTATGTAATGGCCATAGTGATATGCAACTATCATAACTCAGACTACTTCTCAGCAAGTTTCCTTTTTTTTATGTCAGTTTGACTGGCACTTGGATCTTAAATCTAGCATATTTGTGGAGATTGTAAAAAGTTTGTAGGGAAGACATCTCACCTGCTGCAGTTGGTGTAGCTTGTAAAAATACCTCTGCCAGAACTCGGAGTGAGAAACAGCTGATGGGACCTGGGAAAAAGAAGCATGTCAAATCTAAATCATATCAAGGCTTGTCTTAAAACAAAATAACGCTTGGGTACAAAATAATACTGGGGTACATGGATCCAAGAATTGGCTGCACTTTACACCTATTTCCTCACTTGGTGAAAATGACTACTTGGTGAGAGTGGTTCAAATCTTACAGTCCAGTCTTATGCAGCTTGTACGTACTATACAAAACTGGTGTGTTACGCCTAAAGGTGGTTTAACAGTTAGCAAAGAATTACCGGTACTCACCAAACGTGTGTACAGAGCTCTGACTTCATTTTTAGCCACCAATAAGTCAGATATGTCGCCTTTGATTCCTTCCAGGTCAAAGGTCTCCAGCCACTTGATATACAGGTCTTGAGGGCCTAAATATCAGCACAAACAAAGTCAGGGCCAACAATCTGTAATGCTGTGTTCAGCCAGGTGTGTTGCTGTTGACACTGGTGTTTGTTTTTGCTACAATGGCTTGAAATATTTTTTTCTGCATACCTGATTAAAAGATTGAAAATTACTAGCACCTGATAAATTTTACCTGCACAACTCAAAATGGACTCCTTTAAGAGTAAAAGATATCCAGAAACTGAAGAGTTGCATGTTATACCTACCATCTGGTTCATTGCAGTAGGTTCCAGGATCAATCTGCATGTTGTGTAGCCGAGCCTGTATACAAATAAAAGCTGATTTTTGTTTCATCATAACAGCAGTGCAGACAGAAAACAACAGGACATGAAAACAAACACACAGATGATAACGTTTCAGCATTGAAATGTAGGAAATCAAATTTTCTCAACACTGATTTTTTTAATTACACAGTTTTAATTACACATTTGAAACATTTCTATACTCAAGCTTGAAATGTGAACAATCCTAGTAAACAATTCTACAGAGTGAGCAGTATGTCAACAAAACATACTGAACCTATGTGGAACCCAGTTTTTTCATGGTTGTCGGACAGTGAATGTTTGGTTTAATATTTTTCATATTGCAGACACAAATGCAAAGCCACACTGTGCCTACTTTAAACTGCTATGCACATTGCATTAGGGGTTTCACGTGTGCTGCCAGCATGCCCTGCTGAGAAGGCATACATGTACATGTACCTGTGCCCTGCCATACACAGCAGTCGGTGAGGCTGGCCCAATACGGATCTCTTCCACATCATCATCGTCCACGGCCAGACTTCGTGAGATGGCGCCGAGAAAGTTGGAGAGGCCTTCCTTTATAGCACCTCCAGTTGCTGACTGCTCTCCCTTCATAGAACACACATCAACAGACATGTATACTTGACGTTGAACATTGGTCTTGGAAGATTTTATGATATGAAAGAAAACTTTATGATATTTCCTGGCTGTCATTCTAATACTAATTGGCTAGTCAGAACAAATTTCTAGTGGCTTTCAAGGCATCCCTAAAATGCATATACTAGAATGTATAAGTCATGTATGTATATGATGCAACAAAGCTTTAATGCACTTCTATCACTTCAAAAGTCAGGGAAGTTATTTGCATTACTATCCAAAGCACATCAACCAAGCCACCCCATCTGACATGCATTTAATGTCACATACCAGTTCTGATGGTAGAGAAATCTTGCGTTCCTGTTTGAAAAATCACAACTTTAGGACTTAACCTTCAAAGGTTAACAAATACCAGTTGCCGCCAGTTAGTAATGTTTTGCACCATTTAATCATTTATTTTAAAAGGGAAAAGCTCACAGGGTGCAAGAATTGAAACTGTGAGAAGTTCATAATGCATCATTCTTTGTTCCTTTCTGTTATTTTTTCCATTTATCTATAGAATAACAGTGTCTGTCCTGCAGGCTTCGAAAAGTTGCATAGAATAAGTCCAATGCATTTCATGGGTGCCACTATTGAAATTTCAAAACCAGAATCAGTGATTGAAATTAATATTGACACAATTTTTTGTTGAGGGACACCAAAATTTTAATGCACACTTTGCGTTCAAATGTGTGTTTTCTAAGGTGGGTATTACATTTATACAACACGGTGTATTCTACATCACCTTTGGGTTGGTACCTTGGGTGATACATAATACACATCAATTGATGGATATTATATCTGTCTTCTTGCTCTATTGCTAATTAAAAGCTATACTAAGTAGACTTTCTGTGCAGCTGTACTTACATGTAGCTTCCCCTTGACTGTGGATGCTGTGGAAGCCACAGCTGTAGCCGTGTCCTTCTGAACGACTGTGGAGAACTCAGTCAGGTCCCTCTTCATGAAGTCAAACACTTCACCTGACTAAAGATATACAGAAAGCAGTCAAATGTACTATTCAACCATAAAGTAGAGTAGAGTAGAGTCAATTAGGACATCCGTATAAATAACCATTGATTGGCCAGCTAAGAGCTGGAACTCACCAAGGATCAATTCAAACGAAGTTAGTTTTGATAGATTTTTTGAAAGATTCGAATCGGCCAGCTGGCCTTTGACATCACAAAAATATATCGCGGCACAGTGAGTCTAGCCTTTGGCGAGATGACTCAGTTCTAGGTTCCACAGTTCATGTACTGTATGGTTTAGAAAATGTTTGTGTCAATCATGCTGAATGTTATCACTGTATGATTTTATTCTGCACTTCAGACTGAGTCACCCAAAGAACTGTGTCGTCATCTGATTCAGTATGAAAATTCCGGTCTTACCTTATCTTTCGCTGCTTTGACCCAGCCGCTGAACCACGTGTCGCCTCCCCTGGTAAAACAAACCAATATTTTCATAATAAGACGGCATTCGGCAAATTCTAGGCAAGAGAATCGGCGGAAATACCAAGAAAGAAGCACCAAAACAACTCAGCAGATTACGTCAACTCACCCTTCCGCCATCTTGACTGGTCGTACTGCGCATGCGTGCCAACCTCTTACATTATTACTAACAGGTGCTGCGAGAAGTCAGACTCCATTTGATACTAAATACATGTATTACTAGCAAAGTAGCAAAAAAGAAATTCCTATGCACCATTACAAGAAAATTCCGATTATAGAATAAAAGTTGTTTATTCAGAGAATCACTGTTTCAAATATCTACTCTTCGAATTCATTTCTTTACATTTTTGTCTTTTTTCCTTTGATTTTGGCATTCTACGACATTGGTATCGTTTCTAAATGTTTTCCTTGCAACTTATGGTATATTTTTGCTCATTTAGCAACTGTTTTTGCACGATTTACAGTATGGTTGAAAACTTTTTTTTTTTTGGAAACGGCCGAAAATTCATGCGCGCGCGGATGTCATCCATATAATCAAATCAACATGGCCTTATGGCTAAAAAGTTCAAAGTTTAACTTTTCATTCTCCACACTGTAATGTTATGTTGAATAGTAATAGGCCAAAGATATTTGCAACGTATGCGTGCGATTCCAGATACCGAGCTTGTTATGCGACTTACTTACTAGATAAGTTTGAGTGAAATGAAATTCACAAAGGTTGATTGGTTGGAAGCGTATTAAAATCGTCAGGTGTTCCGTTGTGTGCGTTAAGCTGCTAGGGTAGTTACTTAAAGGTAAAAAAATCACTGATATGAAGAATTGAGTGGGTTCAAGTCGAACCGCAATGGCACTGGTTATATTGTCACAAATTTTATGAGAGGAGAATTGCACATATAAAGTATGTCGTCAAACATGTGGTTGAGTTCCCCTTTTCCTCACGCGATCAAATGACCTTTGTTGTATTAACGAAACTGTATACTTGTTCCAAGATGGCGGGGCGTGCTACACTAGAGACTGTCGAGTGGATCGACTACAGAGACTTTAGCCCTGAAGAGTTTCTTGAAGAGGCCAATGACTTTCCTCAGATGGTACAAATCAGCGAGGGTTTCTATGGCGACGGAGAGATGTGGAGTTTCTCCTCGGGACAGATCTTTAAAATCCACGGAGTGAAGACACAGGAGAAAGTGGTGACCACGGTAGAGGGAGGGCAGGACACACCCGGAAGTAAAGTTGACAAACTTCATATCCCCCTCAACTATGGGGGGCATTTTGAACTCCTACCGTCGGAACCATGTTCAGAAGGCGTAGACGTCGTCTACAACAGTGTTAAGGAGGTGGCTAAGAACTTTCCACGGTACGTCTGTGTTGATTCCGACATGTCCGTCACAAGCGACTTGGGAGGGGTTCGCCTGCACCGCGGAGACCAGTTAGAACTGTTACAAAACGCCAAGCGACCCACCAAGAACGGACTGAAGCCCTTTCTGAAGTGCCTTGTGAACAGTGAAAAGGAGTGCTTTCTGCCTCACGGGTGCCGGGGAAGATTTTTGGTGATTCCCGACGAGAATTCTTACACCATATCGGAGATAGTGAAAAGGTAGGTCCGATAACGCCGTTTCCTGTTGGGAAACAGTCAAGGATTTTATGTACGTACGGACATAACTAAACCTTTGCACAATATTAGGTATGTTATCCGCAGCCTATCTAGCCACAGTTGCCAAGTTACGGCTAGATGTCTCTCGACATGTCTTGCTTCCATATTACATGTACCATAGACACAAGGAGTGTAGCCTTGTATTTATTGCATGCCCTTTCGGAAAATGTTTAGCTATCACCTTAGGTCAGGCTATCAAGCCAGGCAACCAGACTATAGTCTCTTTCTGGACTCCGTTGGCATGCATGAGGTAAATATTGGAATTTCCTCGACACAATGAAACCTAGGACCTGCAGGATACTTGAGGGGAAATTAAGGGTTGCAAGTGGCAATCTCTTCCTGTTATGATTATGTAATGTGGCGGTCTTTTTGTTAACGAACCCAGAAGTCTTCTCTCCGTGGATCCAAGTTGGAATAAATAAGCCGTGAAAAAAAAAGAAAAAAAATAAAGCTGGGTAACTGTTGGGCATCCTAGCCTTCATTATTAGCCTTCCTGGTTTAAAAGTAGCGGAAGAGGAAGCACGGAAACTCTTTCCTGCTAAAGCTGAAATGTTTAGGGAAGTTTGGAGCTACATGTATTGCACAGATGATAAAATTGACATTATGTCAGCATGCAGCGTTTCAAAGAGCGTTTACCGTAAATTATAAGTTTTCGACAAAAAGTTTTCACTGTCTACAACTTTTCAGATTCCCCCTCCCCCGGCGTGTGCAGTTCTACGGTGGTTACATCAACTACTGCTCCCCAGAAGTGATGCAGTCACTGGGGTACTCGTTCGATGGTGTCCTGCGATTGGAGGGGACCACGTTGGAAAAGTACCTTGTCGCCACCACCCAGGGTCTGAGCAAAAAGTCCGAAAACAAGAAAGACCTCCTGGTTATGCCTGTCAAGGCGAAGGTACGTCAATAGAAAGGGAGGGGGTTCTAGATCTGTTGCAAGCTTTGCACCTTGCTAGTATACATAGCCCTAACTTATAATGTACGAGTAGAAGCAAATGGCAAAAGCTGCAAACTTTGTTTATTCTTACAGATCAAGTTTCTAGTCGCTAAGGGTCTGTTTGAGCGAAGCTCCGAGTACGAGACCGTATTGACAGCCTTCAGTCGTGACTTTGACGTAGACAGGATGTCAGAACATCCCTACATGACGTTTGAGTTCGCACCCCTGACGTACCCTGACGAGGAGGAGCCTCCGCCGCCCCTGAGTCGGGGCCTGAGCGAAGAGCCGCCCGCGCCTGGAGCGGAGGAAACCCCGCCGAATGTCGACCGCTCCAGTAAGCCAGAGAGCCTGGTGAGAGAGTTATCTACTCCAAGAGCATCAACATCTTCACAAGCTGAAACAGGTAAACATATTTTCGTGAGCCGGCCGTGCTACTGTTCCAGAGGATTGTCAGTGGTGTCATTTTACATATTGTTTACATTTCTATTTACCTCGACTATTCCACCTTACGCGTACATGTATATGCGGGCCTTTATAATGCTTTCATCATAAACCTTTCTATCTCGTCCCCAATCTTAGAGAACTACGATTATGACAGCGACGGGGAAGACTACGAGACCATATCTGACGACGACTATGATTGCGTGCCAGATAGCATCGGACCCGCTGGAAAAGGTTTGTAGGAAGAAGTGTTCACAGAGGAATCAATTCTTAGCTTTTTCCTACTGGGTGCCTCTACTACAGTTCCTGTAAAAAATTGATTCTCCTCTCATAGGCTAAAACAAAAGAAATACCTGGCCTTACATGCACATGGTCATGTGGTATATCATTATCACTCAATTAAGTACCCTGCTGGAAGCCAGGTTTTAATTTGGGAGCCCGGCAAAATAAATAGGCCGGCACTCAGACTAACAATCTTTCATCTCAACTTTGAGGAATTGAAACTTTCAAAAAACAAACGAGACTTTTGATAAAATTATACGACACAAGAAACATACAAATTTGATTATGAAATTGTTATGTTGGGCTCTTCATTTAAGTCCCCCCGTGATGTTTTCAATTGTCAGGTGGAACCAGGCCTGTCGTCCCACCAGAAGAGGGAGAGTACGAACTTATCGACGAAGACAGGTCAGCCATATTGTCATCTTAAAGACACCGATATAATTTCAAAACAAAAACGATTTTCTGGGTGAGGAAACCTGTGTGATAGACTGCCATTTCTTTGCACATTTTCTTTATCATCTCATACTTGAAACCTTGATGATTATATTACCGCCAAGGAATAGCTAAAACTAGCCTATGAGGGGCTTTTGTACGTTGACCTCTGTGCTGCCCTTACCTTCGGTTTACCCATTGTTTACCCAACAACGTCTGTGCTGTGTTTACGTTCAGAAGTCAGTGGATGAACTTTAACCCCCTTTGTTCTCAGTCGGTTAGCTTAGGAGACCGTTACAGTGATAACCATGAAAGAGGTCAGTCTACACCTTCACAGGATTTGGCGCGGGAACGGAACCGAAAAAGTCCTAAGAACATAAGCTTCTTGTTTTGATGACATTAAGTTGTGAATGTTTACATTCGCGGGATCACATGTCAACGCTATTTACTTTTATACACTAGTAGACGTTTGTACAGTCACATTGACCCTTACCGTACAGACTGGAGCCTATAGGGGTATGCAAACGTTTTTTACGCACGACGCAAATCGTGAAAGATGCATAAAGGGCACTGCACGCGACATTTACTCATACTCATAGACATGAAGAGCAATGCTTTGCATTTCTCTATCAGCGATTTGGATCGATGCCAACAAGGAAGCAAATTCCACAAGGGCCAAGTCTACATAGCAGGAAGGTGGAACGTGTGGTATTCATCATGTTTTCTCCACTTGTTTGATCTGCCACATTTTTGGCAGATCGGTTATAAACATCTAATTGGCAGGTCAGTTATGAAAAAATACTATTAGATTGATTGGTGGATAGCCTCTTTACAATACCCCCCACAAGCCGGTAGGGGCCCCAAAATACAATCAAGTCGGGGTCTCATCAAGACCTACCTACTTAAATCAACATATACAGCCCGTCTAAGCCTTCTCGAGTTGACACACACAAATACGCACACACAATCTTGACAACACATACACACACACACACACACACACACACACACACACACACACACACACACACACACACACACAAATACACACAAACGCTGCCAAAAACATTAACCTCATTGGAAATAAGAAATAAATAAACAAATGAAATGTTTCCCTCTCTTCTGAATCAGGGACGTGTCGCCTGATGGCGCTGCTGCTGCTGCCTCAAGACAGAAGACAGCCCAGGCCAAGGCCCAGCCCCAGCAGAACCCTTTTGCTGCCGAACTCAAAGGCCTGCTCGCCAAACGTGCACAACCCACCAAGACAACTCCTAGCAGCCAAGATCCAAATTTCAGCAAAGGAACTCCTTCTGAGCCATCCACGACACAAGCAGTGCGTCCTACGTTCGGAGCTCGAGGTCAATTGAAATCTCCAACATCAAAGCCGGCCACAGGCCTAACCAGCGCAGAAAAGGTAGGTCCCCTAACCTCCTCCCCCAAGCCCCGTCCTGCCAAACCTCCTGTTGCGCCGAGGCGAAAAATATCGTCTTCCTCAGATGAACCAGGACAACCGACCAGTCCCGGCCAGCCGCACAAGGCTGACCCCGTCCCAACGTTGCCAACTAAAGTGACGGGTCTAGTATCACCACTGAGGGCTGTGAAACCCGTGGTAACTGAAGACGAAGATAAGAATAAAGGGAGCGAACACATAAGTGTGATCCACAGTTCACAGAGGGAAACAGCAAGTCGGAAAAGAGAGGTACGTGCTTTATAACAAAATCACCATATTTACTTGTAAATATGTCAATCAGTATGTAAATAAATAAATATGAAAATAGTCTGCACTGCAAACTGCAAAACGGTGGAAGGGTACCGGTTCTTTGCTTGCTTCTATCTGTGGTTCTATTTAAACTAAGTATGTGTAGGTGACCCTTCCAAGCTCGTTGTACTTTTCTCGCCCAATAATTGCCCCCCCCCATTTTATTTTATCGAAAGTTGTTTGTTTTCTTGTTTTTTTTTGTCTGTTATGTGCAGATGTTCTCCAGCCTAAGTGATGTGCCTACAGAACTCTCCCAACTGTCTATCAAACAAGTCAGTCACTGTCTCCAACTGCTCAACATGGCCGAGTATGTGCCAAGGTAGGATAGTCTCATTCTATTAGCCTCTACCAGGCTCTCACAAAGCTCTCTGGCTGGCTTCTCTGTCTGAAAAGAGTAGACGACCAAATAGACAGATAACATGCCAGGGGAGTTGGTCCTCTAAAGGAATAATCCCTTGGTATGTCATTTGTCTATTTGGCCAAGTCTACTCTTTCTAACCACCTCTGAAGCCTGTTACAGGCTATAATTCTACTCATAAACATCTATTGTGATAGCCTGGGTTCCATCCTGGTTAGTTTACGTCCGCTCCCACAGTCGCTACCACCAACCTGACGAACTTATTAACGAATGGTTGATTGACATGGAGCCTTAATCACATGTAGGTTTGAGAGGGACCAGGTTGACGGGAACTTGATGTGTGACCTTGACCAAGAGATGCTGACTGAGATGGGCGTGTCACGTGTTCACAGCATGAAGCTCAAGAAGTTCATCAACGGATGGCGGCCAAATGCAGACAACTGAGTCTTGGTGACACTTGGATGTGTTAGAGATAGCATGACTTAGCTGACCCAGTGTAATGAGTCGTTTCATTTTCATTCATACAAATACAAAATGACAAAGCTTTTTGCTGAATAAATATAGTGTATCTTGATAATGTATCTTTATAAGAATGATTTTACGTCACATAAACGGACGCAGAACCAGACATCGTTCATGATTGATAAATTTTCTTCGTCAGTTTAACCTTTTGTTTGCCAATTACTTGGAAAACCTGAAAAAGGATTCTGCTGGGACACTGCTAGCCATACTCTATGGATCTCCAACAAAGAATGGTCCACTTTCATAATACCAATCCAGGGCAACGTAGTTACAATGGAGTTTCTATACACCCCATAAAAGTAGCCATGGGCTTGATGCCGATTATTGGACTTCTTGTCCTGTTGCTGCCTAGATTGTCAGTCCCAGTTGATTAGTTAGTTAATTTTTTGTTTAACAGAAACGTAACAGCTTTATCTATATATATACATCTTGTACTTTTATTCGGGAAATAGAGTTGTTAAAACATTCTCATTTATTGCGTACATTATAGTTAATTGACATGGATTAAATATTGACAAGTTGGAAAATCATGTCATCCCCATTTTCACACAGCGGGAACACATACTCATCAGATAGGCCAACAGTACCAGTCAACTATCTGATTTATAACTGAATTCATATGCATGGGTCGTGTCATTCGATCCAGATTACGGCGTTGTCTTAATAACCAGTTTGCCTGGTTATTGCATGTACTCTTAATGGTACTTTCACTATTTTCGACTGCAAAAGTCCTACAAACTTAAAAATTTCAAATAGAAGCGTAAATTGCCATGAATTGAGAGTGAATTTCAGTCTTCTAAAAAGCATTGCATTATAATTACAATATATGGTTCAAGCAACAACTTCTCTGATTTTCGCATCCTGTATTATATAGATCTATATCTTAAAGTAGCATAATGTCACGCCTCAGGCAAGGCAATAAAGTACAATATGTGCATATCTGGTTTGTGCTTTTTCCTAGTAGTACATGTATAGTTAGGCTACGCATGGCACAGCAATATTGGCGGGTAAGTTACACATTATGACCTGTTGTATCCAGAAGCGTGCCTTAGTAAATTAATTCAGACAGTAATGGATGGATCTATGGAGATGAAAGTACCGTCATAATGAATGAAATACATTTTATGCTCTATCATTGTGTCCTACGCTTTTTACATATATTAGGATACATTAGGAAGCAACCTAACTAAGCCCCCTTGAAGACTTCTTAAGACATCTATTATGTCATGACTCCTTTGAATGGATACAGGGAGGTTTCTGGAGGACCACTGAATTTGCCATATCATTATCATTCCATGACAATCTCATGCTTCTATCCTTTTGTTTATCCTTTCAATCATGAATTGAAATACAGTGTCATTTTGCAGATTAGGTATGCAGTAACCTACAGTTTTGCTTCTTGCTTCACTGTTAAACTTGCTCTTGGGATGTTTACGGTCTCCATCCCCGAATGAACTTCAGAATCTTCAGGGCGTCTAACTTGCGCAAGTTCATGTCCTGTGTCATGATGGTCTCATCCACGTCGTACAACAGAGCTCCGTCTATCCGCTCCCTCTCAAACGCCGCGATTACGTCATTTCCGAGGCCGAGGTGACGTAGGCATGCCGTCACTTCCGAGACGGATAGTGTCGACAAGTCGTCCGGCGGGACCCATGGTGACGGGTCTGCCGACTGTCCGTGTTCGTCTTTGCCCGGTGGATCCGTCATTGCCGGTGTCTCAAAGTAGATCTCGGTTACGTTATCGTAGTCAGAGTGTGTTTCTGAATCTTCTCCGACAGGGACTTGCTGAGACGCATGGCTCCCTTTTGTACCTTGCATGTAGCCAGTAGCTGACGGCTTGGGAAGCGTCGCTTGTACGGCTGGGCTCTTCGGGCTATCATAGGTTGGACTATCATCGTGACATTTCTGTTCATCAGGCGAGCGGCTGGGGACGTGAGGTGGTGACTGGTACTCCATCTCTCCTTTGTTTTCTCTTTGTTCGTCAGGTGCATCAGATGAGTGCGGAGGGAATTCATAATGTTCTTCCTCTTGCTCTGGTTCCTTGGGTAGCGCGAGGGGTATGTTGAGTGGTGTTTTGTAGGAAATGATTTCACTTTTTGTTTCCATCTGCTTGACCAAGTCTTTGACACTGAAGGACGCACGTTTCCCAGCGGCTGGGTGGTCTCCCTCGGGCGTTACATCATGTAACGTGTCGTACACGGTATTTTCGAAGGCGGCAAATGATGTGGGGCCTTCAACAGTCGACGTGGTGATTGGTTTCAGTGCGGTGTAAGTGCCACCCGTCAAATCGGTGTAATCATCACTCGTGTTTCGGTCGGATGTCGATGTCGCTGCTGTAGCTGAGCCCTTGGGTCTCGGCGGTACAGGCGGCCTGGTCTTCTTTGACTCTTGTGCCTTTTTCAACTCGCCCACAAACCCCACAGGCACCGCTGTTGGGGGCATTTTATTTCTCCGTGGTTTTATTTCAGGCTTTGCAACTTTATCTGTCGAATCATCCTTTTCTGTCGGTGGTTCGACAGGAGAGTAGTACCCAACACTATTGCCCTCTTCTATAGGCGGTGCTGATGGGACTACTGTCTTATGTAAGTCGGGATCCTGGTAGTCGGGAGTTTCCTCGTATATAGGGTTGGTTGGCGCAACTTGGGCGATGTCTCCTACGTTCGCGTATGAGTATGGGTATGTTGCAAGATCTGCGGGCTTGAACAGTTTGGTTCTGTCCTGGTATATAGAGGAGTACGGTTTACCCATAACGAGGATGAACGAATCCATGTTCTTGCTGTCCACGAGAACGCTCGTGCGAACGTTGGACTGAAACAGGCGCAGAATTTCCTTGTTCTCCGAGAGTTCCAGGTCGGCAGGACTGAACTGGATGTCTGTGTTGATAGAAAACTCGACCTGTGAAATTTGCCCGTCGTCTTGAACGGAGGTGCCCACGATCACTTCGTCCCTGTACGTGTGGAACAGCCTGACGTACCCCGTGAACTCGTCGTCCTCCCCAGGGCAGTCTCCGTGCACGAGTTTGACGTCCTGC